>NC_091324.1:35271202-35411202 GCF_038502225.1 Cherax quadricarinatus
CAGTGTCTGGCTGCTGCCTCGCCAGATATATCTCAGTCTCCCTGACAATGTCTGGCTGCTGCCTCGCCACTTGAAGGTTCCCTGACAGTGTCTGGCTGCTGCCTCGCAACTTGAAGGTTCCCTGACAGTGTCTGACTGCTGCCTCACCACTTGAAGATTTCTTGGCAGTGTCTGGCTACTGCCTCGCCAGTTATATCTCAGTCTCCCTGACAGTGTCTGGCTGCTGCCTCGCCACTTGAAGGTTCCCTGACAGTGTCTGGCTGCTGCCTCGCCACTTGAAGGTTCCCTGACAGTGACTGGCTGCTGCCTCGCCACTTACGCCACTTAAAGGTTCCCTGACAGTGTCTAGCTGCTGCCCCGCCACTTGAAGGTTCCCTGACAGTGTCTAGCTGCTGCCCCGCCACTTGAAGGTTCCCTGACAGTGTCTAGCTGCTGCCTCGCCACTTGAAGGTTCCCTGACAGTGACTGGCTGCTGCCTCGCCACTTACGCCACTTAAAGGTTCCCTGACAGTGTCTAGCTGCTGCCCCGCCACTTGAAGGTTCCCTGACAGTGTCTAGCTGCTGCCCCGCCACTTGAAGGTTCCCTGACAGTGTCTAGCTGCTGCCTCGCCACTTGAAGGTTCCCTGACAGTGTCTGGCTGCTGCCTCGCCACTTGAAGGTTCCCTGACAGTGTCTAGCTGCTGCCTCGCCACTTGAAGGTTCCCTGACAGTGTCTAGCTGCTGCCTCGCCACTTGAAGGTTCCCTGACAGTGTCTAGCTGCTGCCTCGCCACTTGAAGGTTCCCTGACAGTGTCTAGCTGCTGCCTCGCCACTTGAAGGTTCCCTGACAGCGTCTAGCTGCTGCCTCGCCACTTGAAGGTTCCCTGACAGTGTCTAGCTGCTGCCCCGCCACTTGAAGGTTCCCTGACAGTGTCTAGCTGCTGCCTCGCCACTTGAAGGTTCCCTGACAGTGACTGGCTGCTGCCTCGCCACTTACGCCACTTAAAGGTTCCCTGACAGTGTCTAGCTGCTGCCCCGCCACTTGAAGGTTCCCTGACAGTGTCTAGCTGCTGCCCCGCCACTTGAAGGTTCCCTGACAGTGTCTAGCTGCTGCCTCGCCACTTGAAGGTTCCCTGACAGTGTCTGGCTGCTGCCTCGCCACTTGAAGGTTCCCTGACAGTGTCTAGCTGCTGCCTCGCCACTTGAAGGTTCCCTGACAGTGTCTAGCTGCTGCCTCGCCACTTGAAGGTTCCCTGACAGTGTCTAGCTGCTGCCTCGCCACTTGAAGGTTCCCTGACAGTGTCTAGCTGCTGCCTCGCCACTTGAAGGTTCCCTGACAGTGTCTAGCTGCTGCCTCGCCACTTGAAGGTTCCCTGACAGTGTCTAGCTGCTGCCCCGCCACTTGAAGGTTCCCTGACAGTGTCTAGCTGCTGCCTCGCCACTTGAAGGTTCCCTGACAGTGACTGGCTGCTGCCTCGCCACTTACGCCACTTAAAGGTTCCCTGACAGTGTCTAGCTGCTGCCCCGCCACTTGAAGGTTCCCTGACAGTGTCTAGCTGCTGCCCCGCCACTTGAAGGTTCCCTGACAGTGTCTAGCTGCTGCCTCGCCACTTGAAGGTTCCCTGACAGTGTCTGGCTGCTGCCTCGCCACTTGAAGGTTCCCTGACAGTGTCTAGCTGCTGCCTCGCCACTTGAAGGTTCCCTGACAGTGTCTAGCTGCTGCCTCGCCACTTGAAGGTTCCCTGACAGTGTCTAGCTGCTGCCTCGCCACTTGAAGGTTCCCTGACAGTGTCTAGCTGCTGCCTCGCCACTTGAAGGTTCCCTGACAGTGTCTAGCTGCTGCCTCGCCACTTGAAGGTTCCCTGACAGTGTCTAGCTGCTGCCTCGCCACTTGAAGGTTCCCTGACAGTGTCTAGCTGCTGCCTCGCCACTTGAAGGTTCCCTGACAGTGTCTAGCTGCTGCCCCGCCACTTGAAGGTTCCCTGACAGTGTCTAGCTGCTGCCTCGCCACTTGAAGGTTCCCTGACAGTGTCTAGCTGCTGCCTCGCCACTTGAAGGTTCCCTGACAGTGTCTAGCTGCTGCCTCGCCAGATATATCTCACCCATTTATCTAAGTTATTTAATTTTCGTTATATTTATGATTAACAGATTTATATAGTCTCCCCTTCCCTGTCCTTAGCTAACTTAACCCCGGGTGTTGTAAACGGTTTAAAAACCCCACAAGTTGAAGAATAAATCATTTTTGTAATATCTCGTAATAATTATTGAGGAAACGTTTCGCCCTGCAGTGGCTGCTTCAGTACCTGAAGTACTGAAGCAAATTTTTACGTAGCCTTGGGTTGGAAAGCGTGATTTTGAGAAGGACCTGCCTTGTATGGGCCAGTAGGCCTGCTGCAGTGTTATTCTATTTTTATGTTCTTAATACACAACACGACACACGACACTTCGAACCCTGAAAATAGGTTATGTGAGATCTGTGTACATATGTGCACCTGTGTACATATGTGCACCTGTGTACATATGTGCACCTGTGTCTGAACTTACCCGGAGACAGTGACTGTGAGGTTGTCATAATTAAGATCCTGGTCAGGAGGGCAGGCAGGTGCGATGTTACGTGTCACCTCCAGGTCGACCTCAGTGGCAAGCTCTATAAGACCAATATCGTGGTCTTTAGGGCTGGTAGAGTGACCATACTTGTCGTGTGGTATAACACGGACTGCGGGCACTACCTGTGTGTACGGCGTCTCATCACCGCGGCTGCGGTCGTGCTCTCCCAACACCACTTCCGGTAGAGCACCATTGGGCAACACCATCCTGTATATACCTATGTTATTAAACCTATATTTGTCGACACTTCGCCAGCCAGTGGCTGGATCAATACAAATTGTATGATACAATATAAGGACACAATGTGATGACTGCACGACTATATACACAATATTTTTCAAGACTACAGTGATCACTATCAACGAGGCTGGGGACTACAGTGATCTTCACTATCAACAATGTTGGGGACTGCAGTGATCTTCACTATCAACGAGGCTGGGTACTACAGTGATTTTCACTATCAACGAGGCTGGGGACTACAGTGATCTTCACTATCAACAATGTTGGGGACAGCAGTGATCTTCACTATCAACGAGGCTGGGTACTACAGTGATCTTCACTATCAACGAGGCTGGGGACTACAGTGATCTTCACTACCAGCGAGGCTGGGGACTACAGTGATCTTCACTATCAACAAGGCTGGGGACTACAGTGATCTTCACTATCAACAAGGCTGGGGACTACAGTGATCTTCACTATCAACAAGGCTGGGGACTACAGTAATCTTCATTATCAACAAGGCTGGGGACTACAGTGATCTTCACTATCAGCGAGGCTGGGGACTACAGCGATCTTCACTATCAACAAGGCTGGGGACCAAAGTGATCTTCACTCTCAGCGAAGAAGGGGCACTACAGTGATAATCACTATCAACATGGCTGGGGACTACAGTGATCTTCACTATCAACGAGGCTGGAAGACTACAGTGATCTTCACCATCAAAGAGGCTGGGAGACTACAGTGATCTTCACTATCAACAAGGCTGGGCAGTACAGTGATCTTCACTATCAACAAGGCTGGAAACTACAGTGATCTTCACTATCAACAAGAATGGGAATTACAGTGATCTTCACTATCAACAAGTCTTGGGGACTATAGTGATCTTTACTATCAGCTACGCTGGGGACTACAGTGATCTTCACTATCAGCGATGCTGAGTACTAAAGAGATCTTCACTATCAACAAGGCGGGGGGACTACAGTGATCTTCGCTCTCAGCGAAGCTGGGGTACTACAGTGATCATCACTATCAACATAGCTGGGGATTACAGTAATCTTCACTGTCAACGAGGCTGAAAGACTGCAGTGATCTTCACTATCAACGAGGCTGGGAGACTACAGTGATCTTCAGTCTCAACAAGGCTTGGGACTTCAGTGATCTTCACTATCAGCGAGGTTGGGGACTACAGTGATCTTTACTATGAGCGAGGCTTGGGACTACAGTGATCTTCACTATCAACAAGGCAAAGGGACTACAGTGATCTTCACTATTAAAGAGGCTGGGGGAATACAGTGATCTTCACTATCAGGAAGGCTGGGGACTACAGTGATCTTCACTATCAACAAGGCTGGGGACTACAGTCACCTTCACTATTAACGAGGCTGGGGACTAGAGTGATCTTCACTATCAGGAAGGCTAGGGATTACAGAGATCTTCACTATCAACGAGGCTGGGAACTAGAGTGATCTTCACTTTCAACGACGCTGGGGACTACAGTGATCTTAACTATCAACAACGATGGAGACTACAGTGATCTTCACTATCAACAAGGCTGGGGACTACAGTGATCTTCACTTTCAACAAGGCCGGGGAGTACAGTGATCTTCACTATCAACGAGGCTTAGAGACTACAGTGATCTTCACTACCAACGAGGCTGGAAGACTTCAGTGATCTTCTCTATCAACGAGGCTGGGGACTACAGAGATCTTCACTATCAGCGAGGCTGGGGACTACAGCAATCTTCACTATCAACAAGGCTGGGGACCAAAGTGATCTTCACTCTCAGCGAAGCAGGGGCACTACAGTGATCATCACTATCAACATGGCTGGGGACTACAGTGATCTTTACTATCAACGAGGCTGGAAGACTACAGTGATCTTCACTATCAACGAGGCTGGGAGACTACAGTGATCTTCACTATCAACAACGCTGGGCAGTACAGTGATCTTCACTATCAACAAGGATGAAACTACAGTGATCTCCACTATCAACAAGGCTGGGGACTACAGTGATCTTCACTTTCAACAAGGCCGGGGAGTACAGTGTTCTTCACTATCAACGAGCCTTAGAGACTACAGTGATCTTCACTACCAACGAGGCTGGAAGACTACAGTGATCTACTCTATCAACGAGGCTGGGGACTAGAGAGATCTTCACTATCAGCGAGGCTGGGGACTACAGCGATCTTCACTATCAACAAGGCTGGGGACCAAAGTGATCTTCACTCTCAGCGAAGCAGGGGCACTACAGTGATCATCACTATCAACATGGCTTGGGACTACAGTGATCTTCACTATCAACGAGGCTGGAAGACTACAGTGATCTTCACTATCAACGAGGCTGGGAGACTACAGTGATCTTCACTGTCAACGAGGCTGGACAGTACAGTGATCTTCACTATCAACAAGGCTGGAAACTACAGTGATCTCCACTATCAACAAGGCTGGGGACTACAGTGATCTTCACTTTCAACAAGGCCGGGGAGTACAGTGTTCTTCACTATCAACGAGGCTTAGAGACTACAGTGATCTTCACTACCAACGAGGCTGGAAGACTACAGTGATCTTCTCTATCAACGAGGCTGGGGACTACAGAGATCTTCACTATCCGCGAGACTGGGGACTACAGCGATCTTCACTATCAACAAGGCTGGGGACCAAAGTGATCTTCACTCTCAGCGAAGCAGGGGCACTACAGTGATCACCACTATCAACATGGCTGGGGACTACAGTGATCTTCACTATCAACGAGGCTGGAAGACTACAGTGATCTTCACCATCAAAGAGGCTGGGAGACTACAGTGATCTTCACTATCAACAAGGCTGGGCAGTACAGTGATCTTCACTATCAACAAGGCTGGAAACTACAGTGATCTTCACTATCAACAAGAATGGGAATTACAGTGATCTTCACTATCAACAAGTCTTGGGGACTATAGTGATCTTTACTATCAGCTACGCTGGGGACTACAGTGATCTTCACTATCAGCGATGCTGAGTACTAAAGAGATCTTCACTATCAACAAGGCGGGGGGACTACAGTGATCTTCGCTCTCAGCGAAGCTGGGGTACTACAGTGATCATCACTATCAACATAGCTGGGGATTACAGTAATCTTCACTGTCAACGAGGCTGAAAGACTGCAGTGATCTTCACTATCAACGAGGCTGGGAGACTACAGTGATCTTCAGTCTCAACAAGGCTTGGGACTTCAGTGATCTTCACTATCAGCGAGGTTGGGGACTACAGTGATCTTTACTATGAGCGAGGCTTGGGACTACAGTGATCTTCACTATCAACAAGGCAAAGGGACTACAGTGATCTTCACTATTAAAGAGGCTGGGGGAATACAGTGATCTTCACTATCAGGAAGGCTGGGGACTACAGTGATCTTCACTATCAACAAGGCTGGGGACTACAGTCACCTTCACTATTAACGAGGCTGGGGACTAGAGTGATCTTCACTATCAGGAAGGCTAGGGATTACAGAGATCTTCACTATCAACGAGGCTGGGAACTAGAGTGATCTTCACTTTCAACGACGCTGGGGACTACAGTGATCTTAACTATCAACAACGATGGAGACTACAGTGATCTTTACTATCAACAAGGCTGGGGACTACAGTGATCTTCACTTTCAACAAGGCCGGGGAGTACAGTGATCTTCACTATCAACGAGGCTTAGAGACTACAGTGATCTTCACTACCAACGAGGCTGGAAGACTTCAGTGATCTTCTCTATCAACGAGGCTGGGGACTACAGAGATCTTCACTATCAGCGAGGCTGGGGACTACAGCAATCTTCACTATCAACAAGGCTGGGGACCAAAGTGATCTTCACTCTCAGCGAAGCAGGGGCACTACAGTGATCATCACTATCAACATGGCTGGGGACTACAGTGATCTTCACTATCAACGAGGCTGGAAGACTACAGTGATCTTCACTATCAACGAGGCTGGGAGACTACAGTGATCTTCACTATCAACAACGCTGGGCAGTACAGTGATCTTCACTATCAACAAGGCTGGAAACTACAGTGATCTCCACTATCAACAAGGCTGGGGACTACAGTGATCTTCACTTTCAACAAGGCCGGGGAGTACAGTGTTCTTCACTATCAACGAGCCTTAGAGACTACAGTGATCTTCACTACCAACGAGGCTGGAAGACTAAAGTGATCTACTCTATCAACGAGGCTGGGGACTAGAGAGATCTTCACTATCAGCGAGGCTGGGGACTACAGCGATCTTCACTATCAACAAGGCTGGGGACCAAAGTGATCTTCACTCTCAGCGAAGCAGGGGCACTACAGTGATCATCACTATCAACATGGCTTGGGACTACAGTGATCTTCACTATCAACGAGGCTGGAAGACTACAGTGATCTTCACTATCAACGAGGCTGGGAGACTACAGTGATCTTCACTGTCAACGAGGCTGGACAGTACAGTGATCTTCACTATCAACAAGGCTGGAAACTACAGTGATCTTCACTTTCAACAAGGCCGGGGAGTACAGTGTTCTTCACTATCAACGAGGCTTAGAGACTACAGTGATCTTCACTACCAACGAGGCTGGAAGACTACAGTGATCTTCTCTATCAACGAGGCTGGGGACTACAGAGATCTTCACTATCAGCGAGACTGGGGACTACAGCGATCTTCACTATCAACAAGGCTGGGGACCAAAGTGATCTTCACTCTCAGCGAAGCAGGGGCACTACAGTGATCACCACTATCAACATGGCTGGGGACTACAGTGATCTTCACTATCAACGAGGCTGGAAGACTACAGTGATCTTCACCATCAAAGAGGCTGGGAGACTACAGTGATCTTCACTATCAACAAGGCTGGGCAGTACAGTGATCTTCACTATCAACAAGGCTGGAAACTACAGTGATCTTCACTATCAACAAGAATGGGAATTACAGTGATCTTCACTATCAACAAGTCTTGGGGACTATAGTGATCTTTACTATCAGCTACGCTGGGGACTACAGTGATCTTCACTATCAGCGATGCTGAGTACTAAAGAGATCTTCACTATCAACAAGGCGGGGGGACTACAGTGATCTTCGCTCTCAGCGAAGCTGGGGTACTAGAGTGATCATCACTATCAACATAGCTGGGGATTACAGTAATCTTCACTGTCAACGAGGCTGAAAGACTGCAGTGATCTTCACTATCAACGAGGCTGGGAGACTACAGTGATCTTCAGTCTCAACAAGGCTTGGGACTTCAGTGATCTTCACTATCAGCGAGGTTGGGGACTACTGTGATCTTTACTATGAGCGAGGCTTGGGACTACAGTGATCTTCACTATCAACAAGGCAAAGGGACTACAGTGATCTTCACTATTAAAGAGGCTGGGGGAATACAGTGATCTTCACTATCAGGAAGGCTGGGGACTACAGTGATCTTCACTATCAACAAGGCTGGGGACTACAGTCACCTTCACTATTAACGAGGCTGGGGACTAGAGTGATCTTCACTATCAGGAAGGCTAGGGATTACAGAGATCTTCACTATCAACGAGGCTGGGAACTAGAGTGATCTTCACTTTCAACGACGCTGGGGACTACAGTGATCTTAACTATCAACAACGATGGAGACTACAGTGATCTTCTCTATCAACAAGGCTGGGGACTACAGTGATCTTCACTTTCAACAAGGCCGGGGAGTACAGTGATCTTCACTATCAACGAGGCTTAGAGACTACAGTGATCTTCACTACCAACGAGGCTGGAAGACTTCAGTGATCTTCTCTATCAACGAGGCTGGGGACTACAGAGATCTTCACTATCAGCGAGGCTGGGGACTACAGCAATCTTCACTATCAACAAGGCTGGGGACCAAAGTGATCTTCACTCTCAGCGAAGCAGGGGCACTACAGTGATCATCACTATCAACATGGCTGGGGACTACAGTGATCTTCACTATCAACGATGCTGGAAGACTACAGTGATCTTCACTATCAACGAGGCTGGGAGACTACAGTGATCTTCACTATCAACAACGCTGGGCAGTACAGTGATCTTCACTATCAACAAGGCTGGAAACTACAGTGATCTCCACTATCAACAAGGCTGGGGACTACAGTGATCTTCACTTTCAACAAGGCCGGGGAGTACAGTGTTCTTCACTATCAACGAGCCTTAGAGACTACAGTGATCTTCACTACCAACGAGGCTGGAAGACTACAGTGATCTACTCTATCAACGAGGCTGGGGACTACAGAGATCTTCACTATCAGCGAGGCTGGGGACTACAGCGATCTTCACTATCAACAAGGCTGGGGACCAAAGTGATCTTCACTCTCAGCGAAGCAGGGGCACTACAGTGATCATCACTATCAACATGGCTGGGGACTACAGTGATCTTCACTATCAACGAGGCTGGAAGACTACAGTGATCTTCAATATCAACGAGGCTGGGAGACTACAGTGATCTTCACTGTCAACGAGGCTGGACAGTACAGTGATCTTCACTATCAACAAGGCTGGAAACTACAGTGATCTCCACTATCAACAAGGCTGGGGACTACAGTGATCTTCACTATCAACAAGGCTGGAAACTACAGTGATCTTCACTATCAACAAGAATGGGAATTACAGTGATCTTCACTATCAACAAGTCTTGGGGACTATAGTGATCTTTACTATCAGCAAGGCTGGGGACTACAGTGATCTTCACTATCAGCGATGCTGAGTACTAAAGAGATCTTCACTATCAACAAGGCTGGGGGACTACAGTGATCTTCGCTCTCAGCGAAGCTGGGGCACTACAGTGATCATCACTATCAACATAGCTGGGGATTACAGTAATCTTCACTGTCAACGAGGCTGGAAGACTACAGTGATCTTCACTATCAACGAGGCTGGGAGGCTGCAGTGATCTTTACTATCAACGAGGCTCGGAGACTACAGTGATCTTCAGTCTCAACAAGGCTTGGGACTTCAGTGATCTTCACTATCAGCGAGGTTGGGGACTACAGTGATCTTAACTATGAGCGAGGCTTGGGACTACAGTGATCTTCACTATCAACAATGCAAAGGGACTACAGTGATCTTCATTATCAACTAGGTTGGGGACAACAGTGATCTTCACTATCAACAAGGCTATGAACTACAGTGATCTTCACTATTAACCATCCTTGGGGACTACAGTGATCTTCACTATCAGCAATGCAGGGGACTACAGTGAACTTCACTATCAACAATGTTGGGGACTACAGTGATCTTCACTATAAATTAGGCTGGGGACTACAGTGATCTTCAGTAACAAGGAGGCAGTGGGACTACAGGGATCTTCACTATCAACAAGGCTGGGGACTACAGTGGTCTTCACTATTAACTATGCTGGGGGACTACAGTGATCTTTACTATCAGCAAGGCTGGGGACAAGAGTGATCTTCACCATCAACAAGGTTATGAACTACAGTGATCATAACTTTTAACAATGCTGGGGGACTACAGTGATCTTCACTATCAGCAATGCAGGGGACTACAGTGATCTTCACTATTAATAATGTTGGTGGCTACAGTGATCTTCACTATCAAAGAGGCTGGGGACTACAGTGATATTAAGAATCAACGAGGCAGAGGGACTAGAGTGATTTTCAGCATCAACGAGGCTTGGGAATACAGTGATCTTCACTATCAACAATGCTGGGGGCTGCAGTGATCTTCACTATCAACGAGGCTGGGTACTACAGTGATCTTCACTTTTAACGAGGTTGGGGACTACAGTGATCTTCACTATCAACGAGGCTGGGAAATACAGTGATCTTCACTATCAGCAAGGCGGGGACTACAGTGATCTTCACTATCAACAAGGCTGGGGACGACAGTGATCTTCACTATCAACGAGGCTGGGGATTACAGTGATCTTCACTATTAACGAGGCTGCGGGACTACAGGGATCTTTACTATCAAAAAGGCTGGGGACTACAGAGATCTTCACTATCAACGAGGCTGGGAAACTACAGTGACCTTCACTATCAGCGAGGCTTGGAGGCTACAGTGATCTTGACTACAAACAAAGCTGGGGACAACAGTGATCTTCACTATCAACGACGCTGGGAGACTACAGTGATCTTCACTGTCAACGAGGCTGGTGACTACAGTCATCTTCACTATTAACAGTGCTGGAAGAGTTCAGTTATTTTCACTATCAACGAGGCTGAGGGACTACAGTGATCTTCACTATCAGCAAGGCTGGGGACTACAGTGATCTTCACTATCAACGAAGCTGGGGGACTAAAGTCATCTTCACTATCAACAAGGCTGGGGGACTACAGTGATCTTCATTATCAACAAGGCGGGGGACTACAGTGATCTTCACTATCAACAAGGCTGGGGACGACAGTGATCTTCACTCTCAACGAAGCAGGGGACTACAGTGATCTTCACTATTAACTAGGCTGGAGGACTACAGTGATCTTCACTATCAACAAGGCTAGGGACTACAGTGGTCTTCACTATCAACGAGGCTGGGAGACTGTAAAGATCTACACTATCCACGAGGCTGGCAGACTACAGTGATCGTCACTATCAACGAGGCAGGGAGACCACAGTGATCTTCACTATCAACAACGCTAGGAGACTACAGTTATCATCATTATCAACGAGGCTGGGCACTTGAGTGATCTCCACTATAAACGAGGCTGGGAGATTACAGTGATCTTCACTATCAGCAAGGCTGGGCTATCGACAAGGCCGCAGACAACAGTGATTACTCACTATCAACAAGGCTGGGGACTACAGAAATCTTCAATATCAACGAGGCTGGGGATTACAGTGATCTTCACTATTAACGAGGCTGGGGGACTACAGTGATCTTTACTATCAAAAAGGCTGGGGACTACAGAGATGTTCACTATCAACGAGGCTGGGAGACTACAGTGACCTTCACTATCAACGAGGCTTGGAGGCTACAGTGATCTTCACTATCAACGAGGCTGGGAGACTACAGTGATGTTCACCATCAACGATTCTGGAAGACAACAGTGATCTTCACTATCAATAATACTGGGCACTACAGTGATCTTCACTATCAGCAAAGCTGCTGGGGAATACAGTGATCCTCATTATCAACAAGGCTGGGGACTACAGTGATCTTCACTACCAATAAGGCTAGGGAACTACAGTGATCTTCACTATCAACGAGGTAAAGGGCTACAGTGATCTTAACTATTAGCGAGGGTAGTGACTAGAGTGATCTTCACTATCAACAAGGCTGGGAGACTACACTGATTTTCACTATCAGCGAGACTGGGGAACTACAGTGATCTTCACTGTCAACATCGCTGGAAGACTACAGTGATCTTCACTATCAACAAGGCGAGGGGACTACATTGATCTTCATTATCAACAAGGCTGGAGGACTACAGTTATCTTCAAAATCAACAACGCTGGGAGACTAGAGTGATCTTCACTATCAGCGATTCTGGGGCACTACAGTGATCTTCACTATAAACAACGCTGGAAGACTGCAGTGATCTTCTCTATCAACAAGGCTAGCGACTAGGAGTGATCTTTGCTATCAACAAGGCTGGGGGATTACAGTGTTCTTCACTATCAATAAGACTGGGGGACTACACTGATTTTCACTATCAGCGAGGCTGGGGAACTACAGTGATCTTCACTGTCAACATCGCTGGAAGACTACAGTGATCTTCACTATCAACAAGGCGAGGGGACTACATTGATCTTCATTATCAACAAGGCTGGACGACTACAGTGATCTTCAAAATCAACAACGCTGGGAGACTAGAGTTATCTTCACTATCAGCGATTCTGGGGCACTACAGTGATCTTCACTATAAACAACGCTGGAAGACTGCAGTGATCTTCTCTATCAACAAGGCTAGCGACTAGGAGTGATCTTCACTATCAGCAAGGCTGGGGACTAAAGTGATCTTCACTATCAACGAGGCTTGGTGACTACAGGGATATTCACTACCAGCAAGGCTAGAGACTAGAGTGATCTTTACTATCAACAAGGCAAGGGGACTACACTGATCTTCATTATCAACAATGCTGGGGGCTACAATGTTCTTCACTATCAACAAGGTAAGGTACTACTCTGATCTTCACTATCAACAAGGCTGGGGGACTACAGGGATCTTCACTATCAGCAACGCTGGGGACTACAGTGATCTTCACTATCAACAATGTTTGGGACAACAGTGATCTTCATTATCAACGAGGCTGCGGACTACTGCGATCTTCAGTATCAACGAGGCTGGGGGACTACAGGGATCTTCACTATCAACGAGGCTGGGAGACTACAGTGATCTTCAGTCTCAACAAGGCTTGGGACTTCAGTGATCTTCACTATCAGCGAGGTTGGGGACTACAGTGATCTTTACTATGAGCGAGGCTTGGGACTACAGTGATCTTCACTATCAACAAGGCAAAGGGACTACAGTGATCTTCACTATTAAAGAGGCTGGGGGAATACAGTGATCTTCACTATCAGGAAGGCTGGGGACTACAGTGATCTTCACTATCAACAAGGCTGGGGACTACAGTCACCTTCACTATTAACGAGGCTGGGGACTAGAGTGATCTTCACTATCAGGAAGGCTAGGGATTACAGAGATCTTCACTATCAACGAGGCTGGGAACTAGAGTGATCTTCACTTTCAACGACGCTGGGGACTACAGTGATCTTAACTATCAACAACGATGGAGACTACAGTGATCTTTACTATCAACAAGGCTGGGGACTACAGTGATCTTCACTTTCAACAAGGCCGGGGAGTACAGTGATCTTCACTATCAACGAGGCTTAGAGACTACAGTGATCTTCACTACCAACGAGGCTGGAAGACTTCAGTGATCTTCTCTATCAACGAGGCTGGGGACTACAGAGATCTTCACTATCAGCGAGGCTGGGGACTACAGCAATCTTCACTATCAACAAGGCTGGGGACCAAAGTGATCTTCACTCTCAGCGAAGCAGGGGCACTACAGTGATCATCACTATCAACATGGCTGGGGACTACAGTGATCTTCACTATCAACGAGGCTGGAAGACTACAGTGATCTTCACTATCAACGAGGCTGGGAGACTACAGTGATCTTCACTATCAACAACGCTGGGCAGTACAGTGATCTTCACTATCAACAAGGCTGGAAACTACAGTGATCTCCACTATCAACAAGGCTGGGGACTACAGTGATCTTCACTTTCAACAAGGCCGGGGAGTACAGTGTTCTTCACTATCAACGAGCCTTAGAGACTACAGTGATCTTCACTACCAACGAGGCTAGAAGACTACAGTGATCTACTCTATCAACGAGGCTGGGGACTAGAGAGATCTTCACTATCAGCGAGGCTGGGGACTACAGCGATCTTCACTATCAACAAGGCTGGGGACCAAAGTGATCTTCACTCTCAGCGAAGCAGGGGCACTACAGTGATCATCACTATCAACATGGCTTGGGACTACAGTGATCTTCACTATCAACGAGGCTGGAAGACTACAGTGATCTTCACTATCAACGAGGCTGGGAGACTACAGTGATCTTCACTGTCAACGAGGCTGGACAGTACAGTGATCTTCACTATCAACAAGGCTGGAAACTACAGTGATCTTCACTTTCAACAAGGCCGGGGAGTACAGTGTTCTTCACTATCAACGAGGCTTAGAGACTACAGTGATCTTCACTACCAACGAGGCTGGAAGACTACAGTGATCTTCTCTATCAACGAGGCTGGGGACTACAGAGATCTTCACTATCAGCGAGACTGGGGACTACAGCGATCTTCACTATCAACAAGGCTGGGGACCAAAGTGATCTTCACTCTCAGCGAAGCAGGGGCACTACAGTGATCACCACTATCAACATGGCTGGGGACTACAGTGATCTTCACTATCAACGAGGCTGGAAGACTACAGTGATCTTCACCATCAAAGAGGCTGGGAGACTACAGTGATCTTCACTATCAACAAGGCTGGGCAGTACAGTGATCTTCACTATCAACAAGGCTGGAAACTACAGTGATCTTCACTATCAACAAGAATGGGAATTACAGTGATCTTCACTATCAACAAGTCTTGGGGACTATAGTGATCTTTACTATCAGCTACGCTGGGGACTACAGTGATCTTCACTATCAGCGATGCTGAGTACTAAAGAGATCTTCACTATCAACAAGGCGGGGGGACTACAGTGATCTTCGCTCTCAGCGAAGCTGGGGTACTAGAGTGATCATCACTATCAACATAGCTGGGGATTACAGTAATCTTCACTGTCAACGAGGCTGAAAGACTGCAGTGATCTTCACTATCAACGAGGCTGGGAGACTACAGTGATCTTCAGTCTCAACAAGGCTTGGGACTTCAGTGATCTTCACTATCAGCGAGGTTGGGGACTACTGTGATCTTTACTATGAGCGAGGCTTGGGACTACAGTGATCTTCACTATCAACAAGGCAAAGGGACTACAGTGATCTTCACTATTAAAGAGGCTGGGGGAATACAGTGATCTTCACTATCAGGAAGGCTGGGGACTACAGTGATCTTCACTATCAACAAGGCTGGGGACTACAGTCACCTTCACTATTAACGAGGCTGGAGACTAGAGTGATCTTCACTATCAGGAAGGCTAGGGATTACAGAGATCTTCACTATCAACGAGGCTGGGAACTAGAGTGATCTTCACTTTCAACGACGCTGGGGACTACAGTGATCTTAACTATCAACAACGATGGAGACTACAGTGATCTTCTCTATCAACAAGGCTGGGGACTACAGTGATCTTCACTTTCAACAAGGCCGGGGAGTACAGTGATCTTCACTATCAACGAGGCTTAGAGACTACAGTGATCTTCACTACCAACGAGGCTGGAAGACTTCAGTGATCTTCTCTATCAACGAGGCTGGGGACTACAGAGATCTTCACTATCAGCGAGGCTGGGGACTACAGCGATCTTCACTATCAACAAGGCTGGGGACCAAAGTGATCTTCACTCTCAGCGAAGCAGGGGCACTACAGTGATCATCACTATCAACATGGCTGGGGACTACAGTGATCTTCACTATCAACGAGGCTGGAAGACTACAGTGATCTTCACTATCAACGAGGCTGGGAGACTACAGTGATCTTCACTATCAACAACGCTGGGCAGTACAGTGATCTTCACTATCAACAAGGCTGGAAACTACAGTGATCTCCACTATCAACAAGGCTGGGGACTACAGTGATCTTCACTTTCAACAAGGCCGGGGAGTACAGTGTTCTTCACTATCAACGAGCCTTAGAGACTACAGTGATCTTCACTACCAACGAGGCTGGAAGACTACAGTGATCTACTCTATCAACGAGGCTGGGGACTACAGAGATCTTCACTATCAGCGAGGCTGGGGACTACAGCGATCTTCACTATCAACAAGGCTGGGGACCAAAGTGATCTTCACTCTCAGCGAAGCAGGGAAACTACAGTGATCATCACTATCAACATGGCTGGGGACTACAGTGATCTCCACTATCAACGAGGCTGGAAGACTACAGTGATCTTCACTATCAAAGAGGCTGGGAGACTACAGTGATCTTCACTGTGAGGCTGGACAGTACAGTGATCTTCACTATCAACAAGGCTGAAACTACAGTGATCTCCACTATCAACAAGTACAGTGATCTTCACTATCAACAAGGCTGGAAACTACAGTGATCTTCACTATCAACAAGAATGGGAATTACAGTGATCTTCACTATCAACAAGTCTTGGGGACTATAGTGATCTTTACTATCAGCAAGGCTGGGGACTACAGTGATCTTCACTATCAGCGATGCTGAGTACTAAAGAGATCTTCACTATCAACAAGGCTGGGGGACTACAGTGATCTTCGCTCTCAGCGAAGCTGGGGCACTACAGTGATCATCACTATCAACATAGCTGGGGATTACAGTAATCTTCACTGTCAACGAGGCTGGAAGACTACAGTGATCTTCACTATCAACGAGGCTGGGAGGCTACAGTGATCTTTACTATCAACGAGGCTCGAAGACTACAGTGATCTTCAGTCTCAACAAGGCTTGGGACTTCAGTGATCTTCACTATCAGCGAGGTTGGGGACTACAGTGATCTTAACTATGAGCGAGGCTTGGGACTACAGTGATCTTCACTATCAACAATGCAAAGGGACTACAGTGATCTTCATTATCAACTAGGTTGGGGACAACAGTGATCTTCACTATCAACAAGGCTATGAACTACAGTGATCTTCACTATTAACCATCCTTGGGGACTACAGTGATCTTCACTATCAGCAATGCAGGGGACTACAGTGAACTTCACTATCAACAATGTTGGGGACTACAGTGATCTTCACTATAAATTAGGCTGGGGACTACAGTGATCTTCAGTAACAAGGAGGCAGTGGGACTACAGGGATCTTCACTATCAACAAGGCTGGGGACTACAGTGGTCTTCACTATTAACTATGCTGGGGGACTACAGTGATCTTTACTATCAGCAAGGCTGGGGACAAGAGTGATCTTCACCATCAACAAGGTTATGAACTACAGTGATCATAACTTTTAACAATGCTGGGGGACTACAGTGATCTTCACTATCAGCAATGCAGGGGACTACAGTGATCTTCACTATTAATAATGTTGGTGACTACAGTGATCTTCACTATCAAAGAGGCTGGGGACTACAGTGATATTAAGAATCAACGAGGCAGAGGGACTAGAGTGATTTTCAGCATCAACGAGGCTTGGGAATACAGTGATCTTCACTATCAACAATGCTGGGGGCTGCAGTGATCTTCACTATCAACGAGGCTGGGTACTACAGTGATCTTCACTTTTAACGAGGTTGGGGACTACAGTGATCTTCACTATCAACGAGGCTGGGAAATACAGTGATCTTCACTATCAGCAAGGCGGGGGACTACAGTGATCTTCACTATCAACAAGGCTGGGGACGACAGTGATCTTCACTATCAACGAGGCTGGGGATTACAGTGATCTTCACTATTAACGAGGCTGCGGGACTACAGGGATCTTTACTATCAAAAAGGCTGGGGACTACAGAGATCTTCACTATCAACGAGGCTGGGAAACTACAGTGACCTTCACTATCAGCGAGGCTTGGAGGCTACAGTGATCTTGACTGCAAACAAGGCTGGGGACAACAGTGATCTTCACTATCAACGGCGCTGGGAGACTACAGTGATCTTCACTGTCAACGAGGCTGGTGACTACAGTGATCTTCACTATTAACAGTGCTGGAAGAGTTCAGTTATTTTCACTATCAACGAGGCTGAGGGACTACAGTGATCTTCACTATCAACGAAGCTGGGGGACTAAAGTCATCTTCACTATCAACAAGGCTGGGGGACTACAGTGATCTTCATTATCAACAAGGCGGGGGACTACAGTGATCTTCACTATCAACAAGGCTGGGGACGACAGTGATCTTCACTCTCAACGAAGCAGGGGACTACAGTGATCTTCACTATTAACTAGGCTGGAGGACTACAGTGATCTTCACTATCAACAAGGCTAGGGACTACAGTGGTCTTCACTATCAACGAGGCTGGGAGACTGTAAAGATCTACACTATCCACGAGGCTGGCAGACTACAGTGATCGTCACTATCAACGAGGCAGGGAGACCACAGTGATCTTCACTATCAACAACGCTAGGAGACTACAGTTATCATCATTATCAACGAGGCTGGGCACTTGAGTGATCTCCACTATAAACGAGGCTGGGAGATTACAGTGATCTTCACTATCAGCAAGGCTGGGCTATCGACAAGGCCGCAGACAACAGTGATTACTCACTATCAACAAGGCTGGGGACTACAGAAATCTTCAATATCAACGAGGCTGGGGATTACAGTGATCTTCACTATTAACGAGGCTGGGAGACTACAGTGACCTTCACTATCAACGAGGCTGGGAGACTACAGTGACCTTCACTATCAACGAGGCTTGGAGGCTACAGTGATCTTCACTATCAACGAGGCTGGGAGACTACAGTGATGTTCACCATCAACGATTCTGGAAGACAACAGTGATCTTCACTATCAATAATACTGGGCACTACAGTGATCTTCACTATCAGCAAAGCTGGGGAATACAGTGATCCTCATTATCAACAAGGCTGGGGACTACAGTGATCTTCACTACCAATAAGGCTAGGGAACTACAGTGATCTTCACTATCAACGAGGTAAAGGGCTACAGTGATCTTAACTATTAGCGAGGGTAGTGACTAGAGTGATCTTCACTATCAACAAGGCTTGGAGACTACACTGATTTTCACTATCAGCGAGGCTGGGGAACTACAGTGATCTTCACTGTCAACATCGCTGGAAGACTACAGTGATCTTCACTATCAACAAGGCGAGGGGACTACATTGATCTTCATTATCAACAAGGCTGGAGGACTACAGTTATCTTCAAAATCAACAACGCTGGGAGACTAGAGTGATCTTCACTATCAGCGATTCTGGGGCACTACAGTGATCTTCACTATAAACAACGCTGGAAGACTGCAGTGATCTTCTCTATCAACAAGGCTAGCGACTAGGAGTGATCTTTGCTATCAACAAGGCTGGGGGATTACAGTGTTCTTCACTATCAATAAGACTGGGGGACTACACTGATTTTCACTATCAGCGAGGCTGGGGAACTACAGTGATCTTCACTGTCAACATCGCTGGAAGACTACAGTGATCTTCACTATCAACAAGGCGAGGGGACTACATTGATCTTCATTATCAACAAGGCTGGACGACTACAGTGATCTTCAAAATCAACAACGCTGGGAGACTAGAGTTATCTTCACTATCAGCGATTCTGGGGCACTACAGTGATCTTCACTATAAACAACGCTGGAAGACTGCAGTGATCTTCTCTATCAACAAGGCTAGCGACTAGGAGTGATCTTCACTATCAGCAAGGCTGGGGACTAAAGTGATCTTCACTATCAACGAGGCTTGGTGACTACAGGGATATTCACTACCAGCAAGGCTAGAGACTAGAGTGATCTTTACTATCAACAAGGCAAGGGGACTACACTGATCTTCATTATCAACAATGCTGGGGGCTACAATGTTCTTCACTATCAACAAGGTAAGGTACTACTCTGATCTTCACTATCAACAAGGCTGGGGGACTACAGGGATCTTCACTATCAGCAACGCTGGGGACTACAGTGATCTTCACTATCAACAATGTTTGGGACAACAGTGATCTTCATTATCAACGAGGCTGCGGACTACTGTGATCTTCAGTATCAACGAGGCTGGGGGACTACAGGGATCTTCACTATCAGCAAGGCTGGGAGACTACAGTGATCTTCAGTCTCAACAAGGCTTGGGACTTCAGTGATCTTCACTATCAGCGAGGTTGGGGACTACTGTGATCTTTACTATGAGCGAGGCTTGGGACTACAGTGATCTTCACTATCAACAAGGCAAAGGGACTACAGTGATCTTCACTATTAAAGAGGCTGGGGGAATACAGTGATCTTCACTATCAGGAAGGCTGGGGACTACAGTGATCTTCACTATCAACAAGGCTGGGGACTACAGTCACCTTCACTATTAACGAGGCTGGGGACTAGAGTGATCTTCACTATCAGGAAGGCTAGGGATTACAGAGATCTTCACTATCAACGAGGCTGGGAACTAGAGTGATCTTCACTTTCAACGACGCTGGGGACTACAGTGATCTTAACTATCAACAACGATGGAGACTACAGTGATCTTCACTATCAACAAGGCTGGGGACTACAGTGATCTTCACTTTCAACAAGGCCGGGGAGTACAGTGATCTTCACTATCAACAAGGCTTAGAGACTACAGTGATCTTCACTACCAACGAGGCTGGAAGACTTCAGTGATCTTCTCTATCAACGAGGCTGGGGACTACAGAGATCTTCACTATCAGCGAGGCTGGGGACTACAGCAATCTTCACTATCAACAAGGCTGGGGACCAAAGTGATCTTCACTCTCAGCGAAGCAGGGGCACTACAGTGATCATCACTATCAACAGGCTGGGGACTACAGTGATCTTCAGTATCAACAAGGCTGAGGGCTACAGTGATCTTCACTATCAACGAGGCTGGGAGACGAGAGTGATTTTCACTATCAACAATACTTGGAGACTACAGAGATCTTCACTATCAACGAGGCTGGAAGACTACAGTGATCTTCACTATGAACGAGGAAGGGAGATTACAGTGATCTTCACTATCAACAAGGCCGGGGAGTACAGTGTTCTTCACTATCAACGAGCCTTAGAGACTACAGTGATCTTCACTATCAACGAGGCTGGAAGACTACAGTGATCTACTCTATCAAAAAGGCTGGGGACTACAGAGATCTTCACTATCAACGAGGCTGGGGACTAAAGTGATCTCCAGTATCAACGAGGCTGGGGGACTACAGTGATCTTCACTCTCAGCGAAGCTGGGGCACTACAGTGATCATTACTATCAACATGGCTTGGGACTACAGTGATCTTCACTATCAACGAGGCTGGAAGACTACAGTGATCTTCACTATCAACGAGGCTGGGAGACTACAGTGATCTTCACTGTCAACAAGGACTGGACAGTACAGTGATCTTCATTATCAACAAGGCTGGCGGACTACAGTGATCTTCACTATCAACAAGGCTTGGAACTACAGTGATCTTCACTTTCAACAAGGCCGGGGAGTACAGTGTTCTTCACTATCAACGAGGCTTAGAGACTACTGTGATCTTCACTATCAACGAGGCTGGGGACTACAGTTATCTCCAGTATCAACGAGGCTGGGGGACTACAGGGATCTTAACTATCAGCAAGACTGGAGAGTACGGTCATCTTCACTATCAACAAGGCTGGGGACTACAGTGATCTTCACTATCAACGAGGCTCGGTACTACAGTGATCTTCACTATTAACGAAGCTGGGGGACTGCAGTGATCTTCACTATCAACGAGGCTGGAAGACTACAGTGATCTTCACTAACAACGAGGCTGGGAGACTACAGTGATCTTCACTATCAACAAGGCTAGAAACTACAGTGATCATCACTATCAACATGGCTGGGGACTACAGTGATCTCCACTATCAACGAGGCTGGAAGACTACAGTGATCTTCACTATCAAAGAGGCTGGGAGACTACAGTGATCTTCACTATCAACAAGGCTGGGCAGTACAGTGATCTTCACTATCAACAAGGCTGGAAACTACAGTGATCTTCACTATCAACAAGAATGGGAATTACAGTGATCTTCACTATCAACTAGTCTTGGGGACTATAGTGATCTTTACTATCAGCGAGGGTGGGGACTACAGTGATCTTCACTATCAGCGAGGCTGAGTACTAAAGTGATCTTCACTATCAACAAGGCGGGGGGACTATAGGGATCTTCACTCTCAGCTAAGCTGGGGTACTACAGTGATCATCACTATCAACATAGCTGGGGACTACAGTAATCTTCACTGTCAACGAGGCTGGAAGACTACAGTGATCTTCACTATCAACGAGGCCGGGAGACTACAGTGATCTTTACTATCAACGAGGCCCGGAGACTACAGTGATCTTCAGTCTCAACAAGGCTTGGGACTACAGTGATCTTCACTATCAGCGAGGTTGGGGACTACAGTGATCTTCACTATCAACAAGGCAAAGGGACTACAGTGATCTTCACTATCAACAAGCATGGAAGACTACAGTATTCTTCACTATCAGCAAGGCTGGAGATTACAGTGTTCTTTACTATCATCTAGGCTGGGGGCTACAGGTATCTTCACTATCAACAAGGCAATGAACTACAGTAATCTTCACTATTAACCATCCTTGGGGACTTCAGAGATCTTCACTATCAGCAATGCAGGGGACTACAGTGATCTTCACTATCAACAATGTTGGAGACTACAGTGATCTTCACTTTAAATTAGGCTGGGGACTACAGTGATCTTCAGTAACAACGAGGCAGGGGGACTACAGGGATCTTTACTATCAAGAAGGCTGGGGACTACAGTCATCTTCACTATTAACTAAGCTGGGGGACTACAGTGATCTTTACTATCAGCAAGGCTGGGGACAAGAGTGATCTTCACCATCAACAAGGCTATGAACTACAGTGATCATAACTATTAACGATGCTGGGGGACTACAGTGATCTTCACTATCAGCAATGCAGGGGACTACAGTGATCTTCACTATCAATAATGTTGGTGACTACAGTGATCTTCACTATCAAAGAGGCTGGGGACTACAGTGATATTAAGTATCAACGAGGCTGAGGGACTACAGTGACCTTCAGCATCAACGAGGCTTGGGAATACAGTGATCTTCACTATCAACAATGATGGGGACTGCAGTGATCTTCACTATCAACGAGGCTGGGTACTACAGTGATCTTCACTTTTAACGAGGTTGGGGACTACAGTGATCTTCA
This sequence comes from Cherax quadricarinatus, assembly GCF_038502225.1. Taxonomy (NCBI): domain Eukaryota; kingdom Metazoa; phylum Arthropoda; class Malacostraca; order Decapoda; family Parastacidae; genus Cherax; species Cherax quadricarinatus. Next base: position 35,294,440 of record NC_091324.1, read on the forward strand.
CTACCAACGATGCTGGGCACAACAGTGATCTTCAATCTCAACAAGGCTGGGGACTTCAGTGATCTTCACTATCAACGAGGCTCGGTACTACAGTGATCTTCACTATTAACGAAGCTGGGGGACTGCAGTGATCTTCACTATTAACGAGGCTGCGGGACTACAGGGATCTTTACTATCAAAAAGGCTGGGGACTACAGAGATCTTCACTATCAACGAGGCTGGGGACTAAAGTGATCTCCAGTATCAACGAGGCTGGGGGACTACAGGGATCTTAACTATCAGCAAGGATGGAGAGTTCAGTCATCTTCACTATCAACAAGGCTGGGGACTACAGTGATCTTCACTAATAACGAAGCTGGGGGACTGCAGTGATATTCACTATCAACAAGGCTGAACAGTACAGTGATCTTCACTATAACAAGGCTGGAAACTACAGTGATCTTCACTATCAACAAGAATGGGAATTACAGTGATCTTCATTATCAACGAGGCTGGGGACCCAGGTGATCTTCACTATCAACAAGGCTGAGGACTTCAGTGATCTTCACTATCAACAAGGCTGGGGGACTACAGTGATCTTCACTGTCAACAAGGCTTGGGAACAACAGTGATCTTTATTATCAACAAGGCTGAGGACTACGGTGATATTCAGTATCAGCAAATTTGGGGACTACAGTGATCTTCAGTATCAACAAGGCTGAGGGCTACAGTGATCTTCACTATCAACGAGGCTGGGAGACGAGAGTGATTTTCACTATCAACAAGGCTGGCGGACTACAGTGATCTTCACTATCAACAAGGCTTGGAACTACAGTGATCTTCACTTTCAACGAGGCGTGGGACCAAAGTGATCTTGATATCAACAAGGCTGGGGATTATAGTGATCTTCACTATCAACAAGGCTGAGGACTTCAGTGATCTTCACTATCAACTACAGTGATCTTCACTATCAGGACTACAGTGATCTTGATATCAACAAGGCTGGGGATTATAGTGATCTTCACTATCAACAAGGCTGAGGACTTCAGTGATCTTCACTATCAACAAGGCTGGGGGACTACAGTGATCTTCACTGTCAACAAGGCTTGGGAACAACAGTGATCTTTATTATCAACAATCTTGGGGACAACATTGATCTTCACTATCAACGAGGCTGGAGACTACAGTGATCTTCAGTATCAACGAAGCTGGGGCACTAAAGGGATCTTCACTATCAACAAGGCTGGAGACCACAGTCATCTTCAGTATCAACATGGCTGGGGACAACAGTGATCTTCACTGTCGGCAAGACTGGGGACAAGAGTGATCTTCACTATCAACAAGGCTGGGAACTACAGTGAGCTTTGCTATCAACGAGGCTGATTGACTACAGTCGTCTTCACTATCAACAAGTCTTGGGGACTTCAGTGATCTTAATTATCAACAAGGCAGGTGGACTACAATGATCTTCACTATCAACAAGACTGGAAACTACAGTGATCTTCACTATTAACGAGGCTGAAGACCACAGTGATCTTCACTGTCAACAAGGCTGGGGATTACAGTGATCTTCACTATCAGCAAGGCTAAGGACATCAGTGATCTTCACTATCAACAAGGCTCGGGGACTACAGTGATCTTCACTGTTAACAAGGCAGGGGACAACAGTGATCTTCAGTGCCAACGATGCTTATGGACTACAGTGATGTTCACTATCAGCAAATTTGGGCACAACAGTGATCTTCACTATCAACAAGGCTGGGGACTCCAGAGATCTTCACTGTCAACGAGAGTGGGGACTAGAGTGATCTTCACTATCAACAAGGCTGGGGACTTCTGTGATCTTCACTATCAAAGAGATTGGGAGACTACAGTGATCTTCACTCTCAACGAGGCTGAGAGACGACAGTGATCTTCACTATCAACAAGGCTGGGAGACTACACTGATCATCACTGTAAACGAGGATGGGAGATTACAGTGATCTTCACTATCAAAAAGGCTGGGCACTACAGTGATCATCACTATCAACAAGGCTGGGGATTACAGTGATCTTCACTATCAACAAAGCTAGGCACTTCAGTGATCTTCGCTATCAACAAGGCTGAGGGACTACAGCGATCTTCACTGCCAAAAAGGCTGGTGACTACAGTGATCTTCACTATTAACGATGCAGGGGGACTAAAGTTATCTTCACTGTCAACAAGTCCAGAGGACTACAGTGATCTTCATTATCAAAAAGGCTGGAGACTACAGTGATCTTCACTATCAACAAGGCTGGAGACTACAGTGATCTTCACTATCAACAAAGCTGGGGTCTAGAGTGATCTTCACTAACAACGAGGCTGGGGACTAAAGTGATCTTCACTATTAACGAGGCTGGGGGACTACAGTGATCTTTACTATGAAAGAGGCTGGGAAACTACAGTGATCTTCATTATCAACAGGGCTGAGCACTATAGTGATCTTCAATCTCAACAAGGCTGGGGACTACAGTGTTCTTCACTATCAGCGAGGTTGGGGACTACAGTGATCTTCACTATCAACAAGGTAGGGGGATTTCAGTGATCTTTACTATCAACAAGGCTGAGGGACTACAGTGATCTTCATTATCAACAAGGTAGGGGGATTTCAGTGATCTTTACTATCAACAAGGCTGAGGGACTACAGTGATCTTCACTCTCAACAAGGCTGGGGGACTACAGTGATCTTCACTATCAACAAGGCTGGGGGACTACAGTGATCTTCACTCTCAACAAGGCTGGGGGACTACAGTGATCTTCACTATCAACAAGGCTGGGGGACTACAGTGATCTTCACTATCAACAAGGCTGGGGGACTACAGTGATCTTCACTATCAACAAGGCTAGGGGACTACAGTGATCTTCACTATCAACAAGGCTGGGGGACTACAGTGATCTTTTCTATCAACAAGGCTGGGGACTACAGTGATCTTCACTATCAACAAGGCTGGGGGACTACAGTGATCTACATTATCAACAAGGTTGGGTGACTATAGAGAACTTCACAATCAACAAGGCTTAGGACGACAGTAATCTTTGCTATCAACAAGGCTTAGGACGACAGTGATCTTTACTATCAACAACGCTGGGGACTACAGAGATCTTCACTATCAGCAAGGCTGGAGATTACAGTGTTCTTTACTATCATCTAGGCTGGGGGCTACAGGTATCTTCACTATCAACAAGGCAATGAACTACAGTGATCTTCGCTACTGACAATGCTGGGAGACTACAGTGATCTTCACTATCAGCAATGCAGGGGACTACAGTGATCTTCAGCGTTAACGAGGCTGGGGGACTACAAGGATCTTCACTATCAAGAAGGCTGGGGACTACAGTGATCTTCACTATTAACTAGGCTGGGGGACTACAGTGTTCTTTACTATCAGCAAGGCTGAGGGCTAGAGTGATCTTCACTATCAACAAGGCTATGAACTACAGCGATCTTCACTATTAACGATGCTGGGGGACTACAGTGATCTTCACTATCAGCAATGCAGGGGACAACAGTCCCCTGGATTGCTGATGATGGTGACTACAGTGATCTTCACTATCAACAAGGCTGGGGACTACAGTGATCTTCACTATCAACAAGGCTGGGGGACTACAGTGATCTTCACTATCAACGAGGCTGGGGAATACAGTGATCTAGACTATGAACAAGGCTGGGGACTACAGTGATCTTCAATCTCAACAAGGCTGTGGACTACGGTGATCTTATCTATATATCCGCGAGGTTGGGGACTACAGTGATCATAGGTATGAGCGAGGCTGGGGACTACAGTGATCTTCACTATCAACAAGGCTGGGGGACTACAGTGATCTTCACTCTCAGCGAGGCTGGGTCACTACAGTGATCTTCACTATCAACAAGGCTGGGGGACTACAGTGATCTTCATTATCAACAAGGCTGGGGGACTGTAGTGATTTTAATTATGAAAAAAGTTGGTGGACTATAGTGACATTCACTATCAACAACGCTTTGGACGACAGAGATCTTTGCTATCAACAACGCTGGGGACTACAGTGATCTTCACTGGGGGATCAAGGCTGGAGACTACAGTGATATTTACTATCAACAACGCTGGGGACTACAGTGATCTTCACTTTCAACCAGGCTGGGGGACTACAAGGATCTTCACTATCAGCAAGGCTGGAGACTACAGTGATCTTTACTATCAACTAGGCTGCAGGACTACAGCGATCTTCATTATCAACAAGGCTAGGGGACTACAGTGATCTTCACTATCAACAACGTAGGGGACTACAGTGATGTTTGCTATCAACAAGGCTGGGAGACTACAGGGATCTTAACTATCAGCAAGGCTGGGGCCTAGAATGATCTTCACTATCAACAATGTTGGGGACAACATTGATCTTCACTATCAACGAGGCTGGAGACTACAGTGATCTTCCCTATCAACATGGCTGGAGACTACAGTGATCGTCTCTATCAACGAGGTTCGGGACTACATTGATCTTCACTCTCAATGAGGCAGGGGACTACATTGATCTTCACTATTAACGAGGAGGGGTGACTACAGTGATCTTCAATATCAACGAGGCCGGGAGACTACAGTGATCTTCACTGTCAACGAGGCTGGGAGACTACAGTGAGCTTTACCATCAACAAGGCTGGGCATTACAGTGATCTTCAATCTCAACAAGGCTGGGGACTACAGTGATCTTAACTATCTACAAGGCAAGGGGACTACAGTGATCTTCACTCTCAACAAGGCTGGGGACTACAGTGATCTTAACTATCTACAAGGCAAGGGGACTACAGTGATCTTCACTATCTATCCGCGAGGTTGGGGACTACAGTGAACTTAGCTATGAGCGAGGCTGGGGACTACAGTGATCTTCACTATCAACAATGCTGGGGACTACAGTGATCTTCACTATCAGCGAGGCTGGGTCACTAAAGTGATCTTCACTATCAACAAGGCTGGAAGACTAGAGTGATCTTCACTATCAACAAGGCTGGAGGACTACAGTGATCTACATTATCAACAATGTTGGAGGACTAAAGTGATCTTCACTATCAACAAGGCTGGGGGACTATAGTGATCTTTATTATCAACTAGGCTGGAGACTACAGTGATCTTCACTATCAACAAGGCTGGAGACTACAGTGATCTTCACTATCAACAAAGCTGGGGTCTAGAGTGATCTTCACTAACAACGAGGCTGGGGACTAAAGTGATCTTCACTATTAACGAGGCTGGGGGACTACAGTGATCTTTACTATCAATAAGGCTGGAGGGACTACAGTGATCTTCATTATCAAAAAGGCTGGTTTACTACAGTGATCTTCACTATCAACAAGGCTGGAAACTACAGTGATCTTCACTATCAACGAGGCTGGGAGACTACAGTGATCTTCACTATCAACAAGGTAGGGGGATTACAGTGATCTTCACTATCAACGAGGCTGAGGGACTACAGTGATCTTCACTATCAACAAGGCTGGGGACAACAGTGATCTTCACTATCAACAAGGCTGGGGACTCCAGAGATCTTCACTGTCAACGAGAGTGGGGACTAGAGTGATCTTCACTATCAACAAGGCTGGGGACTTCTGTGATCTTCACTATCAAAGAGATTGGGAGACTACAGTGATCTTCACTCTCAACGAGGCTGAGAGACGACAGTGATCTTCACTATCAACAAGGCAGGGTAACTACACTGATATTCACTGTAAACGAGGATGGGAGATTACAGTGATCTTCACTATCAAAAAGGCTGGGCACTACAGTGATCTTCACTATCAACAAGGCTGGGGATTACAGTGATGGGAGGCACTACAGTGATTTTCACTATCAACAATACTTGGAGACTACAGAGATCTTCACTATCAACGAGGCTGGAAGACTACAGTGATCTTCACTATGAACGAGGAAGGGAGATTACAGTGATGTTCACTATCAAAATGGCTGGATACTGCAGTGATATTCACTATCAACAACGCTGGGGATTGCAGTGATCTTCGCTATCAACATGACTGGGCACTACAGTGATCTTCACTATCAATAAAGCTGAGGTACTACAGTGATCTTCACTATCAACAAGGTTGGTGACTTCTGTGATCTTCACTATCAACGAGGCAGGGGGACTAAAATAATCTTCACTGTCAACAAGTCCAGAGGACTACAGTGATCTTCATTATCAACAAGGCTGGAGACTACAGTGATCTTCACTATCAACAAGGCTGGGGACTACAGTGATCTTCACTATCAGCGAGGCTGGGGACTACAGTGATCTTCACTATCAACAAGGCTGGGGACTACAGTGATCTTCACTATCAACAAGGCTGGGGGACTATAGTGATCTTTATTATCAACTAGGCTGGGGGACTACAGTGATCTTCATTATCAACAAGGCTGGGGGACTACAGTGATCTTCACTCTCAACAAGGCTGGGGGACTACAGTGATCTTTATTATCAACAATGCTGGGGGACTACAGTGATCTTCATTATCAAAAAGGTTGGAGGACTATAGTGATCTTCACTATCAACAAGGCTTAGGACGACAGTGATCTTTACTATCAACAAGGCTGGGGACTACAGTGATCTTCACTATCAACAAGTCTAGGGGACTACAGTGATCTTCACTATCAACAAGGCTGGGGGACTACAGTGATCTTTACTATCAACAAGGCTGGGGGACTACAGTGATCTTCACTATCAACAAGGCTGGGGCACTACAGTGATCTTCACTATCAACAAGGCTGGGGGACTATAGTGATCTTTATTATCAACTAGGCTTTGGGACTACAGTGATCTTCACTATCAACAAGGCTGGGGGACTACAGTGATCTTCACTATCATCAAGGCTGGGGGACTACAGTGATATTCATTATCAACAACGCTGGAGGACTACAGTGATCTTCACTATCAACAAGGCTGGGGGACTACAGTGATCTTCACTATCAACAAGGCTGGGGCACTACAGTGATCTTCACTATCAACAAGGCTGGGGGACTACAGTGATCTTCGCTATCAACAAGGCTGGGGACTACAGTGATCTTTATTGTCAACAAGGCTGGGGGACTACAGTGATCGTCATTATCAACAAGGTTGGGTGACTATAGTGAACTTCACAATCAACAAGGTTGGGTGACTATAGTGAACTTCACAATCAACAAGGCTTAGGACGACAGTGATCTTTGCTATCAACAACGCATGGGACTACAGTGATCTTCATTATCAACAAAGCTTGGGGACTACAGGGATCTTCACTATCAGCAAGGCTGGAGACTACAGTGATCTTTACTGTCATCTAGGTTGGGGACTACACTGATCTTCACTGTCAACAAGGCTATGAACTACAGTGATCTTCGCTACTGACAATGCTGGGAGACTACAGTGATCTTCACTATCAGCAATGCAGGGGACTACAGTGATCTTCAGTGTTAACGAGGCTGGGGGACTACAAGGATCTTCACTATCAAGAAGGCTGGGGACTACAGTGATCTTCACTATTAACTAGGCTGGGGGACTACAGTGTTCTTTACTATCAGCAAGGCTGAGGGCTAGAGTGATCTTCACTATCAACAAGGCTATGAACTACAGCGATCTTCACTATTAACGATGCTGGGGGACTACAGTGATCTTCACTATCAGCAATGCAGGGGACAACAGTCCCCTGGATTGCTGATGATGGTGACTAAAGTGATCTCCACTATCAACAAGGCTGGGGACTACAGTGATCTTAATTATTAACAAGGCTGGTGGATTACAGTGATCTTCACTATCAACAAGGCTGGGGGACTACAGTGATCTTCACTATCAACGAGGCTGGGGAATACAGTGATCTAGACTATGAACAAGGCTGGGGACTACAGTGATCTTCACTATCAACGAGCCTGGGTACTACAGTGTTCTTCATTTTTAACGATGCTGGGGGACTACAGTAATCTTCGCTATCAGCAAGGCTGGGAACTACAGTGATCTTCACTATCAACGAGGCTGAGGGACTACAGTGATCTTCACTATCACAAAGGCTCGGTACTACAGTGATCCTCACTTTCAGCGAGGCGGGTGACGACAGAGATTTTCACTATCAACGAGGCTGGGGACAACAGTGATCATCACTATTAACGAGACTGGGGACTACAGTGATCTTCACTATCAACAAGGCTGGGTTCTACAGTGATCTTCACTGTCAACAAAGCTAGGGACTACAGTGATCTTCACTATCAACGAGGCTGGGAGACTACAGTAATTTACACTATCCACGAGGCTGGGAGACTAGAGTGATCATCACTATCAACGAGGCAGAGAGACCTCAGTGATTTTCACTATCAACAACGCTGTGAGACTACAGTGATCTTCACTATCAACGAGGCTGGAAGACTAAAGTGATCTTCACTATAAATGAGGTTGGAGATTACAGTGATCTTCACTATAAGCAAGGCAGGGCTATCAACAAAAGCGGGGACTACAGTGATCTTCACTATCAACAAGGCTGGGGACTACAGTGATCTTCACTATCAATGAGGCTGGGGACTACAGTGATCTTCACTATTAACGAGGCAGGGGTACTACAGTGATCTTCACTATCAACAAGACTGGGGACTACAGTGAACTTCACTATCAACGAGGCTGGGGACTACAGTGATCTTCACTATCAACGAGGCTGGGGGACTACAGTGATCTTCACTATCAACGAGGCTGGGAGACTACAGTGATCTTCACTATCAACGAGGCTTGGAGACTACGGAGATCTTCACTATCATCGAGGCTGGGAGACTACAGTGATGTTCACTATCAACGATTCTGGAAGACAACAGTGATCTTCACTATCAACAAGGCTGGACACCACAGTTATTTTCACTATCAACAAGGCTGTGGAGTACAGTGATCTTCACTGTCAACAAGGCTGGGGAATACAGTGATCTTCACTATCAACAAGGCTGGGCACTACAGTGATCTTCACTATCAACAAGGCTGAGGACTGCAGTGATCTTAACTATGAGCGAGAGTGGGGACTACAGTGATCTTCACTACCAAAATGGCTGGAAGACTACAGTGATCTTCACTATCAGCGAGGCTGGGACACTACAGTGGTCTACACTATCAACACTGCTGGAAGACTACAGTGATCTTCACTATCAACCAGAAAAGAGGACTACAGTGATCTTCATTATCAACAAGGCTGGGAGACTACATTGATCTTCACTATCAACAAGGCTGGGAGACTACAGTGATCTTCACTATCAACAAGGCTAGGAGACTACAGTGATCTTTATTATCAACAAGAAAGGGGGACTGCAGTGATCTTCACAATCAACAAGGCTGGGGGCCTCAGTGATATTCACTATGAACAAGGTAAGGCACTACAGTGATCTTCACTATCAACAAGGCTGGGAGACTACAGTGATCTTCACTGTCAACGATCCTGGGGGACTACAGGGATCTTCATTATCAGCAATGGTGGGGACTACAGTGATCTTCACTATCAACAATGTTGTGGACTACAGTGATCTTCAGTATCAACGAGGCTGGGAGACTACAAGGATCTTCACTATCAGCAAGGCTGGAGACTACACTCATCTTCACTATCAACAAGGCTGGGGACTACAGTGATCTTCACTATCAATGAACCTAAAGACTACAGTGATCTTCACTATTAACTAGGCTAGAGGACTACGGTGATCGTCACTATCAGCAAGGCTGGTGAGTATAGTGATCTTCACTCTCAACAATGTTGGGAACTACAGTGATCTTCACTATTAACGAGGCTGGTGGACTCCAGTGATCTTCACTATCAGCAATGCTGGGGAGTACAGTGATCTTCACTATAAACAATGTTGGGGACTGCAGTGATCTTCAGTGTCAACGAGGCTGAGGGACTAGAGTCGTTTTCACTATCAACAAATCTGTGTAATTACAGTGATCTTCATTGTCAACAAGGCTACGGGACTACAGTGATCTTCACTATTAACATAACTGAGGGACTACAGTGATCTTCACTGTCAGCAAGGCTGGGGACTAGAGTGATCTTCACTATCAACAAGGGTGGGAACACAGTTATCTTCACTATCAACGAGGCTTATGGGTTAAAGTGATCTTCACTATTAACATGGCTGAGGGACTACAGTGATCTTCACTATCAACAAGGCTAGGGACTAAAGTGATCTTCACTATCAACGAGGCTGAGAGACTTCAGTGATCTTCACAATCAGCAAGGTTGGGGACTTCAGTGTTCTTCACTATCAACAAGACTGAGGGGCTACAGTGATCTTCACTATCAACAAGGCTGGGGACTACAGTGATCTTCACTATCAACGAGGCTGGGAGACTAGAGTGATCTTTACCGTCAACGAGGCTTGGAGACTACAGTGATCTTCACTATCAACAAGGTTAAGGGACTATAGTGATCTTCACTATCAACGAGGCTAGGGGACTACAGTGATCTTCACTATCAACGAGGCTAAAGGACTACAGTGATCTTCACTATCAACGAGGGTAGGGGACAACAGTGATCTTCACTATCAACGAGGATAGGGGACTGCAGTGATCTTCACTATCAACAAGGCTAAGGGACTACAGTGATCTTCACTATCAACGAGCCTAGGGGACTACAGTGATCTTCACTATCAACGAGGGTAGGGGACTACAGTGATCTTCACTATCAACGAGGGTTGGGGACTACAGTGATCTTTACTATCAACGAGGCTAGGGGACTGCAGTGATCTTAACTATCAACAAGGCTGGGAACTACAGTGACCTTCACTATCAACTAGGCTAAGTGACTACAGTGATCTTCACTATCAAAGAGGCTAGGGGACTACAGTGATCTTCACTATCAATAAGGCTTGGAGACTACAATGATCGTCACTTTCATCAAGGCTAGGGGACTACAGTGATCTTCACTATCAACAAGGCTAAGGGACTACAGTGATCTTCACTATCAACAAGGCTGGAGGACTACAGCGATCTTCACTATCATCAAGGCTAGGAGACTACAGTGATCTTCACTATCATCAAGGCTAGGAGACTACAGTGATCTTCACTATCAACAAGGCAGGGGCACTACAGTGATCTTCACTGTTAACAAGGCCAGGGGACTACAGTGATCTTCACTGTCAGCAAGGCTGTGGGACTGTAGTGATCTTCACTATCAACAATGGTAGGGGACTACAGTGATCTTCACTATGAATAAGGCTAGGGGACTACAGTGATCTTCACTATGAACAAGGCTGGGGGACTAGAGCGATCTTCACTATCAACAAGGCTAGGGGACTACAGTGGTCTTCAGAGTCAACGAGGCTGAGGGACTACAGTGATCTTCACTATTAACATTGCTGACTTACTACAGTGATCTTCACTATCAGCAAGGCTGGGGACTACAGTGATCTTCACTATCAACAAAGCAGGGGAGTACAGTGATCTTCACTATCAGCGAGACTGGGGACTACAGTGATCTTCACTATTAACATGGCTGAAGGACTACTGTGATCTTCACTATCAGCAATGCTGGGGACTACAGTGATCTTCACTATCAACAAGGCTGGAAACTTCAGTGATCTTCACTATCAACGAGGCTGAGGGGCTAAAGTGATCTTCACTATTAACATGGCTGAGGGACTGCTGTGATCTTCACTATCAGCAAAGCTGGGGACTACAGTGATCATCACTATCAGCAATGCTGGGGACTAGAGTGATCTTCACTATCAACAAGGCTGAGAACTACAGTGATCTTCACTATCAACGACTCTTAGGGGATAAAGTGATCTTCACTATTAACATGGCTGAGGGACTACAGTGATCTTCACTATCAGCGCAAGGCTGGGGACTAGAGTGAACTTCACTATAAACGAGGCAGGGGACTACAGTGATCTTCACTGTCAACGAGGCTGGGGACTTCAGTGATCTTCTCTATTAACAAGGCTAGGGACTAAAGTGATCTTCACTATCAGCGAGGCTTTGGGACTACAGTGATCTTCACAATCAGAAAGGTTGGGGACTACAGTGATCTTCACTATCAGCAAGGCTAGGGACTACAGAGATCTTCAATATCAACAAGGCTGGGGAACTACAGTCATCTTCACTATCAACAAATCTAGGGCACTACATTGACCTTCACTATCAACAATGCTAGAGGACTACAGTGATCTTCACAATCAACAAGGCTAGGGGACTACAGTGATCTTCGTTATCAACAAGGCTGGAAGGCTACAGTGATCTTCACAATCAACAAGGCTTTGGGACTGCAGTCATCTTCACTATCAACAAGGTTAGGGACTACAGTGATCTTCACTCTCAACAATGCTGGAAGACTACAGTGATCTTCACTGTCAACAAGGCTAAGGCACTACAGTGATCTTCACTATCAACAATGTTGGGGGCTACAGTGATCTTCAGTGTCACCGATGCTGAGGGACTACAGTCGTTTTCACTATCAACAAATCTGTGGGACTACAGTGATCTTCATTGTCAACAAGGCTGAGGGACTACAGTGACCTTCACTATTAACATGGCAGAGGGACTGCTGTGATCTTCACTATCAGCAATGCTGGGGACTACAGTGATCTTCACTATCAGCAATGCTGGGGACTAGAGTGATCTTCACTATCAACAAGGCTGGGAACTACAGTGATCTTCACTATCAACGACTCTTAGGGGATAAAGTGATCTTCACTATTAACATGGCTGAGGGACTACAGTGATCTTCACTATCAGAGCAAGGCTGGGGACTACAGTGAACTTCACTATCAACGAGGCAGGGGACTACAGTGATCTTCACTGTCAACGAGGCTGGGGACTTCAGTGATCTTCTCTATTAACAAGGCTAGGGACTAAAGTGATCTTCACTATCAGCGAGGCTTAGGGACTACAGTGATCTTCACAATCAGCTAGGTTGGGGACTACAGTGATCTTCACTATCAGCGTGACTGAGGGACTACAGTGATCTTCACTATCAAAAAGGCTGGGGACTACAGTGATCTTCACTATCAACGAGGCTGGGAGAATACAGTGATCTTCACTATCAACGAGGCTGGGAGTCTACAGTGATCTTCACTATCAACAAGGCTGGGGACTACAGTGATCTTCACTATCAACGAGGCTAGGGGACTACAGTGATCTTCACTATCAACGAGGCAAGGGGACTACAGTGATCTTCACTATCAACGAGTCTAGGGGACTACAGTGATCTTCACTATCAACGAGGCTAGGGGACTACAGTGATCTTCACTATCAACAAGGCAGGGGACTACAGTGATCTTCATTATCAACGAGGCTTTTTGACTACAGTGATCTTCACTATCAACGAGGCTAGGGGACTACAGTGATCTTCACTATCAACAAGGCTGGGGACTACAGTGATCTTCATTAACAAAGAGGCTTTTTGACTACAGTGATCTTCACTATCAAAGAGGCTTGGAGACTTCAGTGATCGTCACTATCGTCAAGGCTAGGGGACTGCAGTGATCTTCACTATCAACAAGGCTAGGGGACTACAGTGATCTTCACTATCAATAAGGCTTGGAGACTTCAGTGATCGTCACTATCGTCAAGGCTAAAGGACTGCAGTGATCTTCACTATCACCAAGCATAGGGGACTACAGTGATCTTCACTATCAACAAGGCTAGAGGACTACAGTGATCTTCACTATCAACAAGGCTGGAGGACTACAGCGATCTTCACTATCATCAAGGCTTGGAGACTACAGTGATCTTCACTATCAACAAGGATTGGGCACTACAGTGATCTTCACTATCAACAAGGCTAAGGGACTACAGTGATCTTCACTATCAACAAGGCTAGGGGACTACAGTGATCTTCACTATCAACAAGGCTAGGGGACAACAGTGATCTTCACGATCAACAAAGCTAGTGGACTACAGTGATCTTCACTGTCAACAAGGTTGGGGGACTGTAGTGATCTTCACTATCAACAAGGCTAGGGGACTAGAGTGATCTTCACTATCAACAAGGCTGGAGGACTACAGCGATCTTCACTATCAACAAGGCTAAGGGACTATAGTGATCATCACTATCAACAATGTTGGGGACTACAGTGATCATCAGTGTGAACGAGGCTGAGGGACTACAATCGTTTTCACTATCAACAAATCTGTGGGACTACAGTGATCTTCATTGTCAACAAGGCTGAGAGACAACAGTGATCTTCACTATTAACATGGCTGACTGACTACAGTCTTCTTCACTATCAGCAAGGCTGGAGACTAGAGTGATCTTCACTATCAACAAAGCAGGGGAGTACAGTGATCTTCACTACAAGCGAGACTGGGGACTACAGTGATCTTCACTATTAACATGGATGAGTGACTACTGTGATCTTCACTATCAGCAATGCTGGGGACTACAGTGATCTTCACTATCAACAAGGCTGGGAACTACAGTGATCTTCACTATCAACGAGGCTGAGGGGCTAAAGTGATCTTCACTATTAACATGGCTAAAGGACTACAGTGATCTTCACTATCAACAAGGCTAAATGATTACAGTGATCTTCACTATCAACAATGCTAAAGGACTACAGTGATCTTCACTAACAGCGAGGCTGGGGACTACAGTGATCTTCACTATCAACAAGGCTAAAGGACTACAGTGATCTTCACTAACAGCGAGGCTGGGGACTACAGTGACCTTCACTATCAACAAGGCTGGAAGACTACAGTGATCTTCACAATCAAAAAGGATTTGGGACTGCAGTGTTCTTCAGTATCAACAAGGCAGGAAGACGACGGTGATCTTCACTATCAACAAGGCTAAGGGACTACAGTGATCTTCACTATCAACAATGTTGGGAACTACAGTGATCTTCAGTGTCAAAGAGGCTGAGGGACTACAGTGATCTTCACTATTAACATGGCTGCGGGACTTCATTGATCTTCACTATCAGCTAGGCAGGGGACTACAGTGATCTTCACTATCAACAAGGCAGGGGACTAGAGTGATCTTCACTATCAGCGAGGCAGGGGACTACAGTGATCTTCACTATTAACATGGCTGAGGGACTACTTTGATCTTCACTATCAGAACTGCTGGGGACTTCAGTGATCTTCACTATCAACAAAGCTGGGAATTACAGTGATCTTCACTATCAACGAGGCTGAGTGGCTAAAGTGATCTTCACTATTAACATGGCTGAGGGACTACAGTGGTCTTCACTATCAGCAAGGCTGAGGGACTACAGTGAACTTACCTATCAACAAGGCAGGGGACTACAGTGATCTTCACTATTAACATGGCTGAGGGACTACTTTGATCTTCACTATCAGAACTGCTGGGGACTTCAGTGATCTTCATAATCAACAAATCTGGGAATTACAGTGATCTTCACTATCAACGAGGCTGAGTAGCTAAAGTGATCTTCACTATTAACATGGCTGAGGGACTACAGTGGTCTTCACTATCAGCAAGTCTGAGGGACTACAGTGAACTTACCTATCAACAAGGCAGGGGACTAGTGATCTTCACTATCAACGAGGCTGAGGACTACAGTGATCTTCACTATCAACGAGGCAGAGGGACTACAGTGATCTTCACAATAAGCAACGTTTGGAACTACAGTGATCTTCACTATCAAAGAGACTGAGGGACTGCAGTGATCTTCACTATCAACGAGGCTGTGGACTACAGTGATCTTCATTATCAAAGAGGATGGGAGACTACAGTGATCTTCACTATCAACGAGGCTGGGAGACTACAGTGATCTTCACTATCAACAAGGCTGGGGACTACAGTGATCTTCACTATCAACGAGGCTAGGGAACTACAGTGATCTTCACTATCAACGAGGCTAGAAGACTACAGTGATCTTCACTATCAACGAGGCTAGGGGACTACAGTGATCTTCACTACCAACAAGGCTGGGGGACTACAGCGATCTTCACTATCAACAAGGCTAGGGGACTACAGTGATCTTCAGTGTCAACGAGGCTGAGGGACTACAGTGATCTTCACTATTAAAATGGCTGACTGACTACAGTGATCTTCACTATCAGCAAGGCTGGGGACTACAGTGATCTTCACTATCAACAAAGCAGGGGAGTACAGTGATCTTCACTATCAGCGAGACTGGGGACTACAGTGATCTTCACTATTAACATGGCTGAGGGACTACTGTGATCTTCACTATCAGCAATGCTGGGGACTACAGTGATCTTCACTATCAACAAGGCTGGAAACTTCAGTGATCTTCACTATCAACGAGGCTGAGGGGCTAAAGTGATCTTCACTATTAACATGGCAGAGGGACTGCTGTGATCTTCACTATCAGCAATGCTGGGGACTACAGTGATCTTCACTATCAACAAGGCTGGAAACTTCAGTGATCTTCAACATCAACTAGGCTGAGGGTCTAAAGTGATCTTCACTATCGTCGAGGCTTAGGGACTACAGTGATCTTCAATATCAACAAGGCAGGGGAACTACAGTCATCTTCACTATCAACAAATCTAGGGCACTACATTGACCTTCACTATCAACAATGCTAGAGGACTACAGTGATCTTCACAATCAACAAGGCTAGGGGACTACAGTGATCTTCATTATCAACAAGGCTGGAAGACTACAGTGATCTTCACAATCAACAAGGCTTTGGGACTGCAGTCATCTTCACTATCAACAAGGTTAGGGACTACAGTGATCTTCACTCTCAACAATGCTGGAAGACTACAGTGATCTTCACTATCAACAAGGCTAAGGCACTACAGTGATCTTCACTATCATCAATGTTGGGGACTACAGTGATCTTCAGTGTCACCGATGTTGAGGGACTACAGTCGTTTTCACTATCAACAAATCTGTGGGACATCAGTGATCTTCATTGTCAACAAGGCTGAGGGACTACAGTGACCTTCACTATTAACATGGCTGAGGGACTGCTGTGATCTTCACTATCAGCAATGCTGGGGACTACAGTGATCTTCATTATCAGCAATGCTGGGGACTAGAGTGATCTTCACTATCAACAAAGCTGGGAACTACAGTGATCTTCACTATCAAAGACTCTTAGGGGATAAAGTGGTCTTCACTATTAACATGGCTGAGGGACTACAGTGATCTTCACTATCAGCGCAAGGCTGGGGACTACAGTGAACTTCACTATCAACTAGGCAGGGGACTACAGTGATCTTCACTGTCAACGAGGCTGGGGACTTCAGTGATCTTCTCTATTAACAAGGCTAGGGACTAAAGTGATCTTCACTATCAGCGAGGCTTAGGGACTACAGTGATCTTCACAATCAGCTAGGTTGGGGAATACAGTGATCTTCACTATCAGCGTGACTGAGGGACTACAGTGATCTTCACTATCAACAAGGCTGGGGACTACAGTGATCTTCACTATCAACGAGGCTGGGACAATACAGTGATCTTCACTATCAACGAGGCTGGGAGTCTACAGTGATCTTCACTATCAACAAGGCTGGGGACTACAGTGATCTTCACAATCAACGAGGCTAGGGGACAACAGTGATCTTCACTATCAACGAGGCAAGGGGACTGCAGTGATCTTCACTATCAACGAGTCTAGGGGACTACAGTGATCTTCACTATCAACGAGGCTAGGGGACTACAGTGATCTTCACTATCAACCAGGCTGGGGACTACAGTGATCTTCATTATCAACGAGGCTTTTTGACTACAGTGATCTTCACTATCAACGAGGCTAGGGGACTACAGTGATCTTCACTATCAACAAGGCTGGGGACTACAGTGATCTTCATTATCAACGAGGCTTTTTGACTACAGTGATCTTCACTATCAAAGAGGCTAGGGGAAAACAGTGATCTTCACTATCAATAAGGCTTGGAGACTTCAGTGATCATCACTATCGTCAAGGCTAGGGGACTGCAGTGATCTTCACTATCAACAAGGCTAGGGGACTACAGTGATCTTCACTATCAACAAGGCTGGAGGACTACAACGATCTTCACTATCATCAAGGCTTGGAGACTACAGTGATCTTCATTATCAACAAGGCTGGGGCACTACAGTGATCTTCACTATCAACAAGGCTAGGGGACTACAGTGATCTTCACTATCAACAAGGCTGGAGGACTACTGCGATCTTCACTATCATCAAGGCTAGGAGACTACAGTGATCTTCACTATCAACAAGGCTGGGGCACTACAGTGATCTTCACTATCAACAAGGCTGGGGACTACAGTGATCTTCACTATCAACAAGGCTTGAAGACTACAGTGATGTTCATTATCAACAAGGCTGGGGACTACAGTGATCTTCACTATCAACAAGGCTTGAAGACTACAGTGATCTTCACTATCAACAAGGCTGGGGACTACAGTGATCTTCACTATCAACAAGGCTTGAAGACTACAGTGATCTTCATTATCAACAAGGCTTGAAGACTACAGTGATCTTCACTATCAACAAGGCTAGGGGACTACAGTGATCTTCACTATCATCAAGGCTAGGATACTACTGTGATCTTCACTATCAACAAGGCTTGAAGACTACAGTGATCTTCACTATCAACAAGGCTAGGGGACTACAGCGATCTTCACTATCATCAAGGCTAGGAGACTACAGTGATCTTTACTCTCAACAAGGGTTGAAGACTACAGTGATCTTCACTATCAACAAGGCTAGGGAACTACAGCGATCTTCACTATCAACAAGGCTAGGGGACAACAGTGATCTTCACGATCAACAAAGCTAGTGGATTACAGTGATCTTCACTGTCAACAAGGTTGGGGGACTGTAGTGATCTTCACTATCAACAAGGCTAGGGGACTAGAGTGATCTTCACTATCAACAAGGCTGGAGGACTACAGCGATCTTCACTATCAAAAAGGCTAAGGGACTACAGTGATCATCACTATCAACAAAGTTGGGGACTACAGTGATCATCAGTGTCAACGAGGCTGAGGGACTACAATCGTTTTCACTATCAACAAATCTGTGGGACTACAGTGATCTTCATTGTCAACAAGGCTGAGGGACTACAGTGATCTTCACTATTAACATGGCTGACTGACTACAGTGTTCTTCACTATCAGCAAGGCTGGTGGCTAGAGTGAACTTCACTATCAACAAAGCAGGGAAGTACAGTGATCTTCACTACCAGCGAGACTGGGGACTACAGTGATCTTCACTATCAACAAGGCTGTTAACTACAGTGATCTTTACTATCAACGAGGCTGAGTGGCTAAAGTGATCTTCACTATTAACATGGCTGACTGACTACAGTGTTCTTCACTATCAGCAAGGCTGGGGGCTAGAGTGATCTTCACTATTAACATTGCTGAGAGACTACAGTGATCTTCACTACCAGCGAGACTGGGGACTACAGTGATCTTCACTATTAACATTGCTGAGAGACTACAGTGATCTTCACTAACAGCAAGGCTGGGGACTACAGTGATCTTCACTATCAACAAGGCTAAAGGACTACAGTGATCTTCACTATCAACAAGGCTAAAGGACTACAGTGATCTTCACTAACAGCGAGGCTGGGGACTACAGTGATGTTCACTATCAACAAGGCTAAAGGACTACAGTGATCTTCACTAACAGCGAGGCTGGGGACTACAGTGACCTTCACAATCAAAAAGGCTTTGTAACTGCAGTGTTCTTCATTATCAAGAAGGCTGGAAGACTACAGTGATCTTCACTAACAGCGAGGCTGGGGACTACAGTGACCTTCACTATCAACAAGGCTGGAAGACTACAGTGATCTTCACAATCAAAAAGGCTTTGGGACTGCAGTGTTCTTCAGTATCAACAAGGCAGGAAGACGAAGGTGATCTTCACTATCAACAAGGCTAAGGGACTACAGTGATCTTCACTATCAACAATGTTGGGGACTACAGTGATCTACAGTGTCAACGAGGCTGAGGGACTACAGTGATCTTCACTATTAACATGGCTGCGGGACTACATTGATCTTCACTATCAGCAAGGCTGGGGACTACACTGATCTTCACTATCAACAAGGCAGGGGACTAGAGTGATCTTCACTATCAGCGAGGCAGGGGACTACAGTGATCTTCACTATTAACATGGCTGAGGGACTACTTTGATCTTCACTATCAGAACTGCTGGGGACTTCAGTGATCTTCACTATCAACAAAGCTGGGAATTACAGTGATCTTCACTATCAACTAGGCTTAGTGGCTAAAGTGAACTTCACTATTAACATGACTGAGGGACTACAGTGGTCTTCACTATCAGCAAGGCTGAGGGACTACAGTGAACTTTCCTATCAACAAGGCAGGGGACTACAGTGATCTTCACTATCAACGAGGCTGGGGACTACAGTGATCTTCACTATCAACGAGGGTGAGGGACTACAGTGATCTTTACAATAAGCAACGTTTGGGACTACAGTGATCTTCACTATCAAAGAGACAGAGGAACTACAGTGATCTTCACTATCAGCGAGACTGGGGACTACAGTGATCTTCACTATTAACATGGCTGAGGGACTACTGTGATCTTCACTATCAGCAATGCTGGGGACTACAGTGATCTTCACTATCAACAAGGCTGGAAACTTCAGTGATCTTCACTATCAACGAGGCTGAGGGGCTAAAGTGATCTTCACTATTAACATGGCAGAGGGACTGCTGTGATCTTCACTATCAGCAATGCTGGGGACTACAGTGATCTTCACTATCAACAAGGCTGGAAACTTCAGTGATCTTCAACATCAACTAGGCTGAGGGGCTAAAGTGAACTTCACTATCGTCGAGGCTTAGGGACTACAGTGATCTTCAATATCAACAAGGCAGGGGAACTACAGTCATCTTCACTATCAACAAATCTAGGGCACTACATTGACCTTCACTATCAACAATGCTAGAGGACTACAGTGATCTTCACAATCAACAAGGCTAGGGGACTACAGTGATCTTCATTATCAACAAGGCTGGAAGACTACAGTGATCTTCACAATCAACAAGGCTTTGGGACTGCAGTCATCTTCACTATCAACAAGGTTAGGGACTACAGTGATCTTCACTCTCAACAATGCTGGAAGACTACAGTGATCTTCACTATCAACAAGGCTAAGGCACTACAGTGATCTTCACTATCATCAATGTTGGGGACTTCAGTGATCTTCAGTGTCACCGATGTTGAGGGACTACAGTCGTTTTCACTATCAACAAATCTGTGGGACATCAGTGATCTTCATTGTCAACAAGGCTGAGGGACTACAGTGACCTTCACTATTAACATGGCTGAGGGACTGCTGTGATCTTCACTATCAGCAATGCTGGGGACTACAGTGATCTTCATTATCAGCAATGCTGGGGACTAGAGTGATCTTCACTATCAACAAAGCTGGGAACTACAGTGATCTTCACTATCAAAGACTCTTAGGGGATAAAGTGGTCTTCACTATTAACATGGCTGAGGGACTACAGTGATCTTCACTATCAGCGCAAGGCTGGGGACTACAGTGAACTTCACTATCAACTAGGCAGGGGACTACAGTGATCTTCACTGTCAACGAGGCTGGGGACTTCAGTGATCTTCTCTATTAACAAGGCTAGGGACTAAAGTGATCTTCACTATCAGCGAGGCTTAGGGACTACAGTGATCTTCACAATCAGCTAGGTTGGGGAATACAGTGATCTTCACTATCAGCGTGACTGAGGGACTACAGTGATCTTCACTATCAACAAGGCTGGGGACTACAGTGATCTTCACTATCAACGAGGCTGGGACAATACAGTGATCTTCACTATCAACGAGGCTGGGAGTCTACAGTGATCTTCACTATCAACAAGGCTGGGGACTACAGTGATCTTCACAATCAACGAGGCTAGGGGAACACAGTGATCTTCACTATCAACGAGGCAAGGGGACTGCAGTGATCTTCACTATCAACGAGTCTAGGGGACTACAGTGATCTTCACTATCAACGAGGCTAGGGGACTACAGTGATCTTCACTATCAACCAGGCTGGGGACTACAGTGATCTTCATTATCAACGAGGCTTTTTGACTACAGTGATCTTCACTATCAACGAGGCTAGGGGACTACAGTGATCTTCACTATCAACAAGGCTGGGGACTACAGTGATCTTCATTATCAACGAGGCTTTTTGACTACAGTGATCTTCACTATCAAAGAGGCTAGGGGAAAACAGTGATCTTCACTATCAATAAGGCTTGGAGACTTCAGTGATCATCACTATCGTCAAGGCTAGGGGACTGCAGTGATCTTCACTATCAACAAGGCTAGGGGACTACAGTGATCTTCACTATCAACAAGGCTGGAGGACTACAACGATCTTCACTATCATCAAGGCTTGGAGACTACAGTGATCTTCATTATCAACAAGGCTGGGGCACTACAGTGATCTTCACTATCAACAAGGCTAGGGGACTACAGTGATCTTCACTATCAACAAGGCTGGAGGACTACTGCGATCTTCACTATCATCAAGGCTAGGAGACTACAGTGATCTTCACTATCAACAAGGCTGGGGCACTACAGTGATCTTCACTATCAACAAGGCTGGGGACTACAGTGATCTTCACTATCAACAAGGCTTGAAGACTACAGTGATGTTCATTATCAACAAGGCTGGGGACTACAGTGATCTTCACTATCAACAAGGCTTGAAGACTACAGTGATCTTCACTATCAACAAGGCTGGGGACTACAGTGATCTTCACTATCAACAAGGCTTGAAGACTACAGTGATCTTCATTATCAACAAGGCTTGAAGACTACAGTGATCTTCACTATCAACAAGGCTAGGGGACTACAGTGATCTTCACTATCATCAAGGCTAGGAGACTACTGTGATCTTCACTATCAACAAGGCTTGAAGACTACAGTGATCTTCACTATCAACAAGGATAGGGGACTACAGCGATTTTCACTATCATCAAGGCTAGGAGACTACAGTGATCTTTACTCTCAACAAGGGTTGAAGACTACAGTGATCTTCACTATCAACAAGGCTAGGGGACTACAGCGATCTTCACTATCAACAAGGCTAGGGGACAACAGTGATCTCCACGATCAACAAAGCTAGTGGATTACAGTGATCTTCACTGTCAACAAGGTTGGGGGACTGTAGTGATCTTCACTATCAACAAGGCTAGGGGACTAGAGTGATCTTCACTATCAACAAGGCTGGAGGACTACAGCGATCTTCACTATCAAAAAGGCTAAGGGACTACAGTGATCATCACTATCAACAAAGTTGGGGACTACAGTGATCATCAGTGTCAACGAGGCTGAGGGACTACAATCGTTTTCACTATCAACAAATCTGTGGGACTACAGTGATCTTCATTGTCAACAAGGCTGAGGGACTACAGTGATCTTCACTATTAACATGGCTGACTGACTACAGTGTTCTTCACTATCAGCAAGGCTGGTGGCTAGAGTGAACTTCACTATCAACAAAGCAGGGAAGTACAGTGATCTTCACTACCAGCGAGACTGGGGACTACAGTGATCTTCACTATCATCAAGGCTAGGAGACTACTGTGATCTTCACTATCAACAAGGCTTGAAGACTACAGTGATCTTCACTATCAACAAGGCTAGGGGACTACAGCGATCTTCACTATCATCAAGGCTAGGAGACTACAGTGATCTTTACTCTCAACAAGGGTTGAAGACTACAGTGATCTTCACTATCAACAAGGCTAGGGGACTACAGCGATCTTCACTATCAACAAGGCTAGGGGACAACAGTGATCTCCACGATCAACAAAGCTAGTGGATTACAGTGATCTTCACTGTCAACAAGGTTGGGGGACTGTAGTGATCTTCACTATCAACAAGGCTAGGGGACTAGAGTGATCTTCACTATCAACAAGGCTGGAGGACTACAGCGATCTTCACTATCAAAAAGGCTAAGGGACTACAGTGATCATCACTATCAACAAAGTTGGGGACTACAGTGATCATCAGTGTCAACGAGGCTGAGGGACTACAATCGTTTTCACTATCAACAAATCTGTGGGACTACAGTGATCTTCATTGTCAACAAGGCTGAGGGACTACAGTGATCTTCACTATTAACATGGCTGACTGACTACAGTGTTCTTCACTATCAGCAAGGCTGGTGGCTAGAGTGAACTTCACTATCAACAAAGCAGGGAAGTACAGTGATCTTCACTACCAGCGAGACTGGGGACTACAGTGATCTTCACTATCAACAAGGCTGTTAACTACAGTGATCTTTACTATCAACGAGGCTGAGTGGCTAAAGTGATCTTCACTATTAACATGGCTGACTGACTACAGTGTTCTTCACTATCAGCAAGGCTGGGGGCTAGAGTGATCTTCACTATTAACATTGCTGAGAGACTACAGTGATCTTCACTACCAGCGAGACTGGGGACTACAGTGATCTTCACTATTAACATTGCTGAGAGACTACAGTGATCTTCACTAACAGCAAGGCTGGGGACTACAGTGATCTTCACTATCAACAAGGCTAAAGGACTACAGTGATCTTCACTATCAACAAGGCTAAAGGACTACAGTGATCTTCACTAACAGCGAGGCTGGGGACTACAGTGATCTTCACTATCAACAAGGCTAAAGGACTACAGTGATCTTCACTAACAGCGAGGCTGGGGACTACAGTGACCTTCACAATCAAAAAGGCTTTGTAACTGCAGTGTTCTTCATTATCAAGAAGGCTGGAAGACTACAGTGATCTTCACTAACAGCGAGGCTGGGG
Source organism: Cherax quadricarinatus (assembly GCF_038502225.1). NCBI lineage: Eukaryota > Metazoa > Arthropoda > Malacostraca > Decapoda > Parastacidae > Cherax > Cherax quadricarinatus. The sequence continues at coordinate 35,319,109 of NC_091324.1, forward strand.
ACTACAGTGACCTTCACTATCAACAAGGCTGGAAGACTACAGTGATCTTCACAATCAAAAAGGCTTTGGGACTGCAGTGTTCTTCAGTATCAACAAGGCAGGAAGACGAAGGTGATCTTCACTATCAACAAGGCTAAGGGACTACAGTGATCTTCACTATCAACAATGTTGGGGACTACAGTGATCTACAGTGTCAACGAGGCTGAGGGACTACAGTGATCTTCACTATTAACATGGCTGCGGGACTACATTGATCTTCACTATCAGCAAGGCTGGGGACTACACTGATCTTCACTATCAACAAGGCAGGGGACTAGAGTGATCTTCACTATCAGCGAGGCAGGGGACTACAGTGATCTTCACTATTAACATGGCTGAGGGACTACTTTGATCTTCACTATCAGAACTGCTGGGGACTTCAGTGATCTTCACTATCAACAAAGCTGGGAATTACAGTGATCTTCACTATCAACTAGGCTTAGTGGCTAAAGTGAACTTCACTATTAACATGACTGAGGGACTACAGTGGTCTTCACTATCAGCAAGGCTGAGGGACTACAGTGAACTTTCCTATCAACAAGGCAGGGGACTACAGTGATCTTCACTATCAACGAGGCTGGGGACTACAGTGATCTTCACTATCAACGAGGGTGAGGGACTACAGTGATCTTTACAATAAGCAACGTTTGGGACTACAGTGATCTTCACTATCAAAGAGACAGAGGAACTACAGTGATCTTCACTATCAACGAGGCTGAGGACTACAGTGATCTTCATTATCAACGAGGCTGGGAGACTACAATGATCTTCACTATCAACGAGGCTGGGAGACTTCAGTTACCTTCACTATCAACAAGGCTGGGGACTACAGTGATCTTCACTATCAACGAGGCTAGGGAACTACAGTGATCTTCACTATCAACGGGGCTAGAAGACTACAGTGATCTTCACTGTCAACGAGGCTAGGGGACTACAGTGATCTTCACTATCAACGAGGCTAGGGGACTACAGTGATCTTCACTATCAACAAGGGTTTTTTGACTACAGTGTTTTTCACTATCATCTAGGCTGGGGGACTACAGTGATCTTCACTATCACCAAGGCTTTTTTGACTACAGTGTTTTTCACTATCATCTAGGCTAGGGGACTACAGTGATCTTCACTATCAACGAGGCTAGGGGACTACAGTGATCTTCATTACCAACCAGGCTTTTTTGACTACAGTGTTTTTCACTATCATCTAGGCTAGGTGACTACAGTGATCTTCACTATCAATAAGGTTTGGAGACTACAGTGATCTTCAATATCAACAAAGCAGGGGCACTACAGTGATCTTCACTATCAACAAGGCTAGGGGACTACAGTGATCTTCACTATCAACAAGGCTTGAAGACTACAGTGATCTTCATTATCAACAAGGCTAGGGGACTACAGTGATCTTCACTATCAACAAGGCTTGAAGACTACAGTGATCTTCATTAACAACAAGGCTAGGGGACTACAGTGATCTTCACTGTCAACAAGGCTGGGGCACTACAGTGATCTTCACTGTCAACAAGGCTGGGGGACTACAGTGATCTTCATTATCAACAAGGCTAGGGGACTACAGTGATCTTCACTATCAACAAAGCTAGAGGACTACAGTGATCTTCACTATCAAAAAGGCTAGAGGACTACAGTGATCTTCACTATCAACAAGGCTAGGGGGCTACAGTGACCTTCACTGTCAACAACGCTAAGGGACTACAGTGATCTTCACTATCAACAAGGCTAGGGGACTACAGTGATCTTCATTATCAACAAGGCTGGAAGACTACAGTGATCTTCACTATCAACAAGGCTTTGGGACTGCAGTGGTCTTCACTATCAACAAGGCTAGGGGACTACAGTGATCTTCATTATCAACAAGGCTGGAAGACTACAGTGATCTTCACTATCAACAAGGCTATGGGACTGCAGTGATCTTCACTATCAACAAGGCTAGGGGACTACAGTGATGTTCACTATCAACAAGGTTTGAAGACTGCAGTGATCTTCACTATCAACAAGGCTAGGGGACTAGAGTGATCTTCACTATCAACAAGGCTATGGGACTATCCATAACTGATCCTTCAACATTATTGCTACCCCTTCCTTATCTCTGGCGTTCACAGATACAGCTGACTTAATCCCGTTTATTTCTACCCACTGAAACTCACCTACCTTTTTCAGCTTTGTTTCGCTTAGATCCATCACATCCAACTTCTTTTCATTCATAACATTAGCAATCTTATGATTATGTAAACGTGTTTCTGTGCGTTTAAAAGCTGTTATAGTGTGGGCGTGTGTTAACATCTGTTATAGTTTGGGCCTGTGTTAACATCTATTATAGTGTGGCCAGGTGTTAACATCTGTTATAGCGTGGGCGGGTGTTAACATCTGTTATAGTGTGGGCGGGTGTTAACATCTGTTATAACGTGGGCGGGTGTTAACATCTATTATAGTGTGGCCAGGTGTTAACATCTGTCATAATGTGGGCGGGTGTTAACATCTATTATAGTGTGGCCAGGTGTTAACATCTGCTATAGTGTGGGCGCGTGTTAACATCTATTATAGTGTGGGCGGGTGTTAACATCTATTATAGTGTGGCCAGGTGTTAACATCTGTTATAGTGTGGGCGGGTGTTAACATCTATTATAGTGTGGCCATGTGTTAACATCTGTTATAGTGTGGGCGGGTGTTAACATCTATTATAGTGTGGCCAGGTGTTAACATCTGTTATAGTGTGGGCGGGTGTTAACATCTGTTATATTGCGGGCGGGTGTTAACCTCTGTTATAGTGTGGGCCTGTGTTAACATCTATTGTAGTGTGGCCAGGTGTTAACATCTGTTATAGTGTGGGCGGTTGTTAACATCTGTTATAATATGGGAGGGTGTTAACATCTGTTATAGTGTTATAGTGTGGGAGGGTGTTAACATCTGCTATAGTGTGGGCGGGTGTTAACATCTGTTATAGCGTGGGCGGGTGTTAACATCTATTATAGTGTGGCCAGGTGTTAACATCTGTAATAGTGTGGACGGGTGTTAACATCTATTATAGTGTGGCCAGGTGTTAACATCTGTTATAGTGTGGGCGGGTGTTAACATCTATTATAGTGTGGGCGGGTGTTAACATCTGTTATAGTGTGGGCCTGCGTTAACGTCTATTATAGGGTGGGCAGGTGTTAACATCTGTTATAGTGTGGGAGGGTGTTAACATCTGTTATTGTGTGGCTACTTGTTAACATCTGTTATTGTGTGGGCAGGTGTTAACATCAGTTATAGTGTGGGCCTGTGTAAACATCTATTAGAGTGGGGGCAGGTGTTAACATCTGTTATAGTGTGGGCGGGTGTTATCATCTGTTATAGTGTGGGCAGGTGTTAACATCTGTTATAGTGTGGGCGGATGTTATCATCTGTTACAGTGTGGGCAGGTGTTAACATCTGTTATATTGTGGGCAGGTGTTAACATCTGTTATAGTGTGGGCGGATGTTATCATCTGTTATAGGGTGGGAGGATGTTAACATCTGTTATACTGTGGGCGGGTGTAAACATCTGTCATAGTGTTTGCAGGTGTTAAAATGTGTTACAGTGTGGGCGGGTGTTAACATCTGTTATAGTGTGGGCGGTTGTTAACATCTGTTATAATATGAGAGGGTGTTAACATCTGTTATAGTGTTATAGTGTGGGAGGGTGTTAACATCTGTTATAGTGTGGCCAGGCGTTAACATCTGTTATAGTGTGGGCGGGTGTTACCATCTGTTATAGTGTGGGCCTGTGTTAACATCTATTAGAGTGTGGGCAGGTGTTAACATTTGTTGCAGTGTGGGCGGGTGTTACCATCTGTTATAGTGTGGGCCTGTGTTAACATCTGTTATAGTGTGGCCAGGCGTTAACATCAGTTGCAGTGTGGGCGGTTGTTACCATCTGTTATAGTGTGGGCCTGTGTTAACATCTATTGGAGTGTGGGCAGGTGTTAACATCTGTTATAGTGTGGGCGGATATTATCATCTGTTATAGTGTGGGAGGATGTTAACATCTGTTATAGTGTGGCCGGGTGTTAACATCTGTCATAGTGTTTGCAGGTGTTAAAATGTGTTGCAGTGTGGGCGGGTGCTAACATCTGTTATAGTGTGGGAAGGAGTTAAAATCTGTTATAGTGTGAGAGGGTGTTAACATCTGTTATAGTGTGGCCAGGTGTTAACATCTGTTATAGTGTGGGCGGGTGTTAACATCTGTTATAGCGTGGGCAGGTGTTAACAACTGTTATAGTGTGGCCAGGTGTTAACATCTGTTATAGTGTGGGAGGGTGTTAACATCTGTTATAATGTGGGCGGGTGTTAACATCTATCATAGTGTGGCCAGGTGTTAACATGTGTTACAGTGTAGGCGGGTTTTAACATCTGTCATAGTGTGGGCAGGTGTTAACATTTGTTACTGTGTGGGCAGGTGATAACATCTGTTACAGTGTGTGAGGGTGTTACCATCTGTTATAGTGTGGGCCTGTGTTAACATCTATTAGAGTGTGGGCAGGTGTTAACATCTGTTTTAGTGTTGGCGGATGTTATCATCTGTTATAGTGTGGGAGGATGTTAACCTCTGTTATAGTGTGAGCGGGTGTTAACATCTATCATAGTGTTTGCAGGTGTTAGAATATGTTACAGTGTGGGCGGGTGTTAACATCTGTAAAAGTGCGGGAAGGAGTTAACATCTGTTATGGAGTGGGAGGGTGTTAACATCTGTTTTAGTGTGGGCGGGTGTTAACATCTGTTATAGTGTGGGCCTGTGTTAACATCTATTATAGTGTAGCCAGGTGTTAACATCTGTTATAGTGTGGGCCTGTGTTAACGTGTATTATAGGGTGGGCAGGTGATAACATCTGTTATAGTGTGGGTGGGTGTTAATATCTGTTATTGTGTGTCTACTTGTTAACATCTGTTATTGTGTGGGCGGGTCTTAACATCAGTTATAGTGTGGGCGGGTGTAGACATCTGTTACAGTGTGGCCAGGTGTTAACATGTGTTGCAGTGTGGGCGGGTGTTACCATCTGTTATAGTGTGGGCCTGTGTTAACATCTATTAGAGTGTGGGCAGGTGTTAACATCTGTTATAGTGTGTGCAGATGTTATCATCTGTCATAGTGTTGGAGGATGTTAACATCTGTTATAGTGTGGGCGGGTGTTAACATCTGTCATAGTGTTTGCAGGTGTTAAAATGTGTTACAGTGTGGGCGGGTGTTAACATCTGTTATAGTGTGGGGAGGAATTAACATCTGTTATAGTGTGGGAGGGTGTTAACATCTGTTATAGTGTGGCCAGGTGTTAACATCTGTTATAGTGTGGGCGGGAGTTAACATCTGTTATAGTGTGGGAGGGTGTTAGCATCTGTTATAGTGTGGCCAGGTGTTAACATCTGTTATAGTGTGGGCGGGTGTCAACATCTGTTATAGTGTGGGCAGGTGTTAACATCTGTTAGAGTGTGGCCAGGTATTAACATCTGTTATAGTTTGGGCATGTGTTAACATCTGTTACTGTGTGGGCAGGTGATAACATCTGTTATAGTGTGGGCGGGTGTTACCATCTGTTATAGTGTGGGCCTGTTTTAACATCTATTAGAGTGTGGGCAGGTGTTAACATCTGTTATATTGTGGGCGGGTGTTACCATCTGTTATAGTGTGGGCCTGTTTTAACATCTATTAGAGTGTGGGCAGGTGTTAACATCTGTTATAGTGTGGGCAGGTGTTACCATCTGTCATAGTGTAAGCATGTGTTAACATCTGTTACTGTGTGGGCAGGTGATAACATCTGTTATAGTGTGGGCGGGTGTTACCATCTGTTATAGTGTGGGCCTGTTTTAACATCTATTAGAGTGTGGGCAGGTGTTAACATCTGTTATATTGTGGGCGGGTGTTACCATCTGTTATAGTGTGGGCCTGTTTTAACATCTATTAGAGTGTGGGCAGGTGTTAACATCTGTTATAGTGTTGGCGGATGTTATCATCTGTTATAGTGTGGGAGGATGTTAACATCTGTCATAGTGTTTGCAGGTGTTAAAATGTGTTACAATGTGGGCGGGTGTTAACATCTGTTATAGTGTGGGAAGGAGTTAACATCTGTTATAGTGTGGGAGGGTGTTAACATCTGTTATAGTGTGGCCAGGTGTTAACATCTGTTATAGTGTGGGCGGGTGTTAACATCTGTTATAGTGTGGGCAGGTGTTAACATCTGTTATAGTGTGGCCAGGTATTAACATCTGTTATAGTGTGGGCGGGTGTTAACATCTGTTATAGTGTGGGCGGGTGTTAACATCTGTTATAGCGTGGCCAGGTGTTAACATGTGTTACAGTGCAGGCGGGTGTTAACATCTGTCATAGTGTGGGCAGGTGTTAACATCTGTTACTGTGTGGGCAGGTGATAACATCTGTTATAGTGAGGGCGTGTGTTTCCATCTGTTATAGTGTGGGCCTGTGTTAACATCTATTAGAGTGTGGGCAGGTGTTAACATCTGTTATAGTGTGGGCGGATGTTATCATCAGGTATAGGGTGGGAGGATGTTAACATCTGTTATAGAGTGGGAGGGTGTTAACATCTGTCATAGTGTTTGCAGGTGTTAAAATGTGTTACATTGTGGACGGGTGTTAACATCTGCTTTAGTGTGGGAGAGCTGTTAACATCTGTTATAGTGTGGGAGGGTGTTAACATCTGTTATAGTGTGGGCAGGTGTTAACATCTGTTATAGTCTTATAGTGTGGGAGGGTGTTAACATCTGTTATAGTGTGGGCAGGTGTTAACATCTGTTATAGTGTATAGTGTGGGAGGGTGTTAACATCTGTTATAGTGTGGGCGGGTGTTAACATCTGTTATAGCGTGGCCAGGTGTTAAAATGTGTTACAGTGTAGGCGGGTGTTAACATCTGTCATACTGTGGGCAGGTGTTAACATCTATTACTGTCTGGGCAGGTGATAACATCTGTTATAGTGTGGGCGTGTGTTTCCATCTGTTATAGTGTGGGCGGCTGTTAACATCTGTTATAGTGTGGGCGGGTGTTAATATCTGTTATAGTGTGGGCGGTTTTTAACATCTGTTATAATATGTGCATGTGTTAACATGTTACAGTGTTTGCGGGTGTTAGCATCTGTTATAGTGTTGAAAGGTGTTAACATCTGTTATAGTGTGGGCACGTGTTAGCATCTGTTATAGTGTGGGCGGGTGTTAACATCTGTTAAAGTATGGGCGGGTGTTAACATATGTCATAGTGTGGTCAGGTGTTAACAACTGTTATAGTGTGGGAGGGTGTTAACATCTGTTATAGTGTGGCCAGGCGTTAACATCTGTTATAGTGTGGGCGTGTGTTACCATCTGTTAAAGTGTGGGCGGATGTTATCTTCTGTTATAGTGTGGGAGGATGATAACATCTGTTATAGTGTGGGCGGGTGTTAACATCTGTCATAGTGTTTGCAGGTGTTAAAATGTGTTACAGTGTGGGCGGGTGTTAACATCTGTTATAGTGTGGGAAGGAGTTAACATCTCTTATAGTGTGGGAGGGTGTTAACATCTGTTATAGTGTAGCCAGGTGTTAACATCTGCTATAGTGTGGGCGGGTGTTAACATCTGTTATAGTGTGGGCAGGTGTTAATCACCTGTTATAGTGTGGCCAGGTATTAACATCTGTTATAAAGTGGGAGGGTGTTATCATCTGTTATAGTGTGGGCGGGTGTTAACTTATGTTATAGTGTGGCCAGGTGTTAACATGTGTTACAGTGTAGGCGGGTGTTAACATCTGTCATAGTGTGGGCAGGTGTTAACATCTGTTACTGTGTGGGCCTGTGTTAAAATCTATTAGAGTGTGGGCAGGTATTAACATCTGTTATAGTTTTGGCGGATGTTATCATCTGTTGTAGTGTGGGAGCATGTTAACATCTGTTATAGTGTGGGCGGGTGTTAACATCTATCATAGTGTTTGCAGGTGTTAAAATGTGTTACAGTGTTGGCGGGTGTTAACATCTGTTACAGTGTGGGAAGGAGTTAACATCTGTTATATTGTGGGAGGGTGTTTAAATCTGTTATAGTGTGGCCAGGTGTTAACATCTGTTATAGTGTGGGCGGGTGTTAACATCTGTTATAGTGTGGGCCTGTGTTAACATCTATTATAGTGTGGCCAGGTGTTAACATCTGTTATAGTGAGGGCCTGTGTTAACGTGTATTATAGGGTGGGCAGGTGTTAACATCTGTTATAGTGTGGGTGGGTGTTAACTTCTGTTATTGTATGGCTACTTGTTAACATCAGTTATTGTGTGGGCGGGTGTTAACATCAGTTATAGTGTGGGCGGGTGTAGACATCTGTTACAGTGTGGCCTGGTGTTAACATGTGTTGCAGTGTGGGTGGGTGTTACCATCTGTTATAGTGCGGCCCTGTGTAAACATCTATTAGAGTGTGGGCAGGTGTTAACATCTGTTATAGTGTGGGCGGATGTTATCATCTGGTATAGTGTGGGAGGTTGTTAACATCTGTTATAGAGAGGGCGGGTGTTAACATCTGTCATAGTGTTTGCAGGTGTTAAAATGTGTTACAGTGTGGGCGGGTGTTAACATCTGTTATAGTGTGGGAGAGGTGTTAACATCTGTTATAGTGTGGGAGGGTGTTTACATCTGTAATAGTGTGGGCAGGTGTTAACATCTGTTATAGTGTTATAGTGTGGGAGGGTGTTAACATCTGTCATAGTGTTTGCAGGTGTTAAAATGTGTTACAGTGTGGGCGGGTGTTAACATCTGTTATAGTGTGGGAAGGAGTTAACATGTGTTATAGTGTGGGAGGGTGTTAACATCTGTTATAGTGTGGCCAGGTGTTAACATCTCTTATAGTGTGGCCAGGTATTAACATCTGTTACAGTGAGGGCGGGTGTTAACATCTGTTATAGTGTGGGCGGGTGTTAACATCTGTTATAGTGTGGCGAGGTGATAACATGTCTTACAGCGTAGGCGGGTGTTAACATCTGTCATAGTGTGGGCAGGTGTTAACATCTGTTACTGTGTGGGCAGGTGATAACATCTGTTATAGTTTGAGCGGGTGTTACCATCTGTTATAGTGTGGGCCTGTGTTAACATCTATTAGAGTGTGGGCAGGTGTTAACATCTGTTATAGCGTGGGCGGGTGTTACCATCTGTTATAGTGTGGGCCTGTGTTAACATCTATTAGAGTGTGGGCTGGTGTTAACATCTGTTATAGTGTGGCCAGGTGTTAACATGTGTTACAGTGTTGGCGGGTGTTAACATCTGTCATAGTGTGGGCAGGTGTTAACATATGTTACGGTGTGGGCAGGTGATAACTTCTGTTATAGTGTGGGCGTGTGTTACCATCTGTTATAGTGTGGACGGTTGTTAACATCTGTTATAGTGTGGGCGGGTTTTAATATCTGTTATAGTGTGGGCGGTTGTTAACATCTGTTATAATGTGTGCATGTGTTAACATGTTATAGTGTTTGCGGGTGTTAGCATCTGTTATATAGTTGAAAGGTGTTAACATCTGTTATAGTGTGGGCATGTGTTAGCATCTGTTATAGTGTGGGCGGGTGTTAACATCTGTTATAGTATGGGCGGGTGTTGACATATGTCATAGTGTGGTCAGGTGTTAACAACTGTTATAGTGTGGGAGGGTGTTAACATCTGTTATAGTGCTGGCCTGTGTTAACATCTATTAGAGTGTGGGCAGGTGTTAACATCTGTTATAGTCTGGGCGGATGTTATCATCTGTTATAGTGTGGGAGGATGTTAACATCTGTTATAGTGTGGGCGGGTGTTAACATCTGTCATAGTGTTTGCAGATGTTCAAATGCGTTACAGTGTGGGCGGGTGTTAACATCTGTTATAGTGTGGGAAGGAGTTAACATCTGTTATAGTGTGGGAGGGTGTTAACATCTGTTATAGTGTGGCCAGGTGTTAACATCTGTTATAGTGTATCGGGTGTTAACATCTGTTAGAGAGTGGGCAGGTGTTAACATCTGTTATAGTGTGGCCAATTATTAATATTTGCTATAGAGTGGGAGGGTGTTAACATCTGTTATAGTGTGGGCGGGTGTTAACATCTGTTATAGTGTGGCCAGGTGTTAACATGTGTTACAGTGTAGGCGGGTGTTAACATCTGTCATAGTGTGGGCAGGTGTTAACATCTGTTACTGTGTGGGCAGGTGATAACATCTGTTATAGTGTGGGCGGATATTATCATCTGTTATAGTGTGGGAGCATGTTAACATCTGTTATAGTGTGGGCGGGTGTTAACATCTGTTATAGTGTGGGCCTGTGTTAACATCTATTAGAGTGTGGGCAGGTGTTAACCTCTGTTATAGTGTTGGCGGATATTATCATCTGTTATAGTGTGGGAGCATGTTAACATCTGTTATAGTGTGGGCGGGTGTTAACATCTATCATAGTGTTTGCAGGTGTTGAAATGTGTTACAGTGTGGGCGGGTGTTAACATCTGTTATAGTGTGGGAAGGAGTTAACATCTGTTATAGTGTGGGAGGGTGTTAACATCTGTTATAGTGTAGCCAGGTGTTAACATCTGTTACAGTGTGGGCGGGTGTTAACATCTATTATAGTTTGGGCTTGTGTTAACATCTATTGTAGTGTGGCCAGGTGTTAACATCTGTTATAGTGTGGGCCTGTGTTAACGTGTATTATAGGAAGGGCAGGTGTTAACATGTGTTATAGTGTGGGTGGGTGTTAACATCTGTTATTGTGAGGCTACTCGTAAACATCTGTTATTGTGTGGGCGGGTGTTAAGATCAGTTACAGTGTGAACGGGTGTAGACATCTGTTACAGTGTGGCTAGGTGTTAACATGTGTTGCAGTGTGGGCGTGTGTTAACATCTGTTATAGTGTGGGCCTGTGTAAACATCTATTAGAGTGTGGGCAGGTGTTAACATCTGTTATAGTGTGGGCGGATGTTATCATCTGTTATAGTGTGGGAGGATGTTAACATCTGTTATAGTGTGGGCGGGTGTTAACATCTGTCATAGTGTTTGCAGGTGTTAAAATGTGTTACATTGTGGACGGGTGTTAACATCTGTTTTAGTGTGGGAGAGGTGTTAACATCTGTTATAGTGTGGGAGGGTGTTAATATCTGTTATAATGTGGGCAGGTGTTAACATGTGTTACAGTGTAGGCGGGTGTTAACATCTGTCATACTGTGGGCAGGTGTTAACATCTGTTACTGTGTGGGCAGGTGATAACATCTGTTATAGTGTGGGCGTGTGTTTCCATCTGTTATAGTGTGGGCGGCTGTTAACATCTGTTATAGTGTGGGCGGGTGTCAACATCTGTTACAGTGTGGGCAGGTGTTAATCACCTGTTATAGTGTGGCCAGGTATTAACATCTGTTATAAAGTGGGAGGGTGTTATCATCTGTTATAGTGTGGGCGGGTGTTAACTTATGTTATAGTGTGGCCAGGTGTTAACATGTGTTACAGTGTAAGCGGGTGTTAACATCTGTCATAGTGTGGGCAGGTGTTAACATCTGTTACTGTGTGGGCCTGTGTTAACATCTATTAGAGTGTGGGCAGGTATTAACATCTGTTATAGTGATGGCGGATGTTATCATCTGTTATAGTGTGGGAGCATGTTAACATCTGTCATAGTGTGGGCGGGTGTTAACATCTATCATAGTGTTTGCAGGTGTTAAAATGTGTTACAGTGTTGGCGGGAGTTAACATCTGTTACAGTGTGGAAAGGAGTTAACATCTGTTATAGTGTGGGAGGGTGTTAACATCTGTTATAGTGTGGGCGGGTGTTAACATCTGTTATAGTGTGGGCCTGTGTTAACATCTATTATAGTGTGGCCAGGTGTTAACATCTGTTATAGTGTGGGCCTGTGTTAACGTGTATTATAGGGTGGGCAGGTGTTAACATCTGTTATAGAGTGGGTGGGTGTTAACTTCTGTTATTGTATGGCTACTTGTTAACATCTGTTATTGTGTGGGCGGGTGTTAACATCAGTTATAGTGTGGGCGGGTGTAGACATCTGTTACAGTGTGGCCTGGTGTTAACATGTGTTGCAGTGTGGGTGGGTGTTACCATCTGTTATAGTGTGGGCCTGTATAAACATCTATTAGAGTGTGGGCAGGTGTTAACAACTGTTATAGTGTGGGCGGATGTTATCATCTGGTATAGTGTGGGAGGATGTTAACATCTGTTATAGAGTGGGCGGGTGTTAACATCTGTCATAGTGTTTGCAGGTGTTAAAATGTGTTACAGTGTGGGCGGGTGTTAACATCTGTTATAGTGTGGGAGAAGTGTTAACATCTGTTATAGTGTGGGAGGGTGTTAACATCTGTTATAGTGTGGGCAGGTGTTAACATCTGTTATAGTGTTATAGTGTGGGAGGGTGTTAACATCTGTTATAGTGTGGGCAGGTGTTAACATCTGTTATAGTGTGGGAGTGTGTTAACATCTGTTATAGTGTGGGAGGGTGTTAACATCTGTTATAGTGTGGGCATATGTTAACATCTGTTATAGTGTTAGAGTGTGGGAGAGGTGTTAACATCTGTTATAATGTGGGAGGGTGTTAACATCTGTTATAGTGTGGGCAGGTGTTAACATCTGTTATAGTGTGGGAGGGTGTTAACATCTGTTAAAGTGTGGGCCTGTGTTAACATCTATTAGAGTGTGGGCAGGTGTTAACATCTGTTATAGTGTGGGCGGATGTTGTCATCTGTTATAGTGTGGGAGGATGTTAACCTCTGTTATAGTGTGGGCGGGTGTTAACATCTGTCATAGTGTTTGCAGGTGTTAAAATGTGTTACAGTGTGGGCGGGTGTTAACATCTGTTATAGTGTGGGAAGGAGTTAACATCTGTTATAGTGTGGGAGGGTGTTAACATTTGTTATAGTGTGGGCAGGTGTTAACATCTGTTATAGTGTGGGAGGGTGTTAACATCTGTTATAGTGTGGGCAGGTGTTAACATCTGTTATAGTGTTATAGTGTGGGAGGGTGTTAATATCTGTTATAGTGTGGCCAGGTGTTAACATCTGTTATAGTGAGGGCGGGTGTTAACATCTGTTATAGTGTGGGCCTCTGTTAACATCTATTAGAGTGTCGGCAGGTTTTAACATCTGTTATAGTGTGGGCGGATGTTATCATCTGTTATAGTGTGGGAGGATGTTAACATCTGTTATAGTGTGGGCGGGTGTTAACATCTGTCATAGTGTTTGCAGGTGTTAAAATGTGTTACAGTGTGGCCGGGTGTTAACATCTGTTATAGTGTGGGATGGAGTTAACATCTGTTATAGTGTGGGAGGGTGTTAACATCTGTTATAGTGTGGCCAGGTGTTAACATCTGTTATGGTGTGGGCGGGTGTTAACATCTGTTATAGTGTGGGCAGTTGTTAACATCTGTTATAGTGTGGCCAGGCATTAACATCTGTTATAGTGTGTGCGGGTGTTAACATCTGTTATAGCGTTGGCGGGTGCTAACATCTGTTACAGTGTCGCCAGGTGTTAACATGTGTTACAGTGTAGGCGGATGTTAACATCTGTCATAGTGTGGGCAGGTGTTAACATCTGTTACTCTGTGGGCAGGTGATAACATCTGTTATAGTGTGGGCGGGTGTTACCATCTGTTATAGTGTGGGCCTGTGTTAACATCTATTAGAGTGTGGGCAGGTGTTAACGTCTGTTATAGTGTTGGCGGATGTTATCATCTGTTATAGTGTGGGAGGATGTTAACATCTGTTATAGTGTGGGCGGGTGTTAACTTTTGTCATAGTGTTTGCAGGTGTTAAAATGTGCTACAGTGTAGGCGGGTGTTAACATCTGTTATAGTGTGGGAAGGAGTTAACATCTGTTATAGTGTGGGAGGGTGTTAACATCTGTTATAGTGTGGCCAGGTGTTAACATCTGTTATAGAGTGGGCGGGTGTTAACATCTGTTATAGTGTGGGCAGGTGTTAACATCTGTTATAGTGTGGCCAGGTATTAACATCTGTAATAGTGTGGGCGGGTGTTAACATCTGTTACAGTGTGGGCGGGTGTTAACATCTGTTATAGTGTGGCCAGGTGTTAACATGTATTACAGTGTAGGCGGGTGTTAACATCTGTCATAGTGCGGGCAGGTGTTAACATCTGTTACTGTGAGGGCAGGTGATAACATCTGTTATAGTGTGGGCGTGTGTTACCATCTGTTATAGTGTGGGCGGTTGTTAACATCTGTTATAGTGTGGGCGGGTGTTAATATCTGTTATAGTGTGGGCGGTTGTTAATATTTGTTATACTGTGTGCATGTGTTAACATGTTATAGTGTTTGCCGGTGTTAGCATCTGTTATAGTGTTGAAAGGTGTTAACATCTGTTATAGTGTGGGCAGGTGTTAGCATCTGTTATAGTGTGGGCGGGTGTTAACATCTGTTATAGTATGGGCGGGTGTTAACATATGTCATAGTGTGGTCAGGTGTTAACAACTGTTATAGTGTGGGAGGGTGTTAACCTCTGCTATAGTGTTAGCGGGTGTTAACATCTGTTATAGTATGGGCGGGTGTTAACATATGTTATAGTGTGGTCAGGTGTTAACAACTGTTATAGTGTGGGAGGGTGTTAACATCTGCTATAGTGTGAGCGGGTGTTAACATCTGTTATAGTGTTGGCGGGTGTTAACATCTGTTATAGTGTGGGCATGTGTTAACAACTGTTATAGTGTGGGCGGGTGTTAATATCTGTTATAGTGTGGGCGGGTGTTAACATCTTTTATAGTGTGAGCAGGTGTTAACATCTGTTATAGTGTGGGCAGGTATTAACATCTGTTATAGTGTGGGCAGGTGTTTACATATGTTATAGTGTGGGCGTGTGTTAACATCTGTTATAGTGTTGGCGTTTGTTAACATCTGTTATAGTGTTGGCGGGTGTTAACATCTGTAATAGTGTGGGCGGGTGTTAACATCTGTTATAGTGTGGGCGTGTGTTAACATCTGTTATAGTGTTGGCGTTTGTTAACATCTGTTATAGTGTTGTCGGGTGTTAACATCTGTAATAATGTGGGCGGGTGTTAACATCTGTTATAGTGTTGGCGTGTGTTAACATCTGTTATAGTGTTGGCGTTTGTTAACATCTGTTATAGTGTGGGCGGGTGTTACCATCTGTCATAGTGTGGGCGGGTGTTAACATCTGGTATAGTGTGGGCAGGTTTTAACATCTGTTATAGTGTGGGCGGGTGTTAACATCTGTTACAGTTTGGGCAGGTGTTAACATCTGTTATAGTGTGGGTGGGTGTTAACATCTGTTATAGTGTGGGCGGGTGTTAACATCTGTTATAGTGTGGTCAGGTGTTAACAACTGTTATAGTGTGGGAGGGTGTTAACATCTGCTATAGTGTGAGCGGGTGTTAACATCTGTTATAGTGTTGGCGGGTGTTAACATCTGTTATAGTGTGGGCATGTGTTAACAACTGTTATAGTGTGGGCGGGTGTTAATATCTGTTATAGTGTGGGCGGGTGTTAACATCTTTTATAGTGTGAGCAGGTGTTAACATCTGTTATAGTGTGGGCAGGTATTAACATCTGTTATAGTGTGGGCAGGTGTTTACATCTGTTATAGTGTGGGCGTGTGTTAACATCTGTTATAGTGTTGGCGTTTGTTAACATCTGTTATAGTGTTGGCGGGTGTTAACATCTGTAATAGTGTGGGCGGGTGTTAACATCTGTTATAGTGTGGGCGTGTGTTAACATCTGTTATAGTGTTGGCGTTTGTTAACATCTGTTATAGTGTTGTCGGGTGTTAACATCTGTAATAGTGTGGGCGGGTGTTAACATCTGTTATAATGTGGGCGTGTGTTAACATCTGTTATAGTGTTGGCGTTTGTTAACATCTGTTATAGTGTGGGCGGGTGTTACCATCTGTCATAGTGTGGGAGGGTGTTAACATCTGGTATAGTGTGGGCAGGTGTTAACATCTGTTATAGTGTGGGTGGGTGTTAACATCTGTTATAGTGTGGGCGGGTGTTAACATCTGTTACAGTTTGGGCAGGTGTTAACATCTGTTATAGTGTGGGCAGGTGTTAACATCTGTTATAGTGTGGGCGTGTGTTAGCATCTGTTACAGTTTGGGCAGGTGTTAACATCTGTTATAGTGTGGGCGGGTGTTAACATCTCTTATAGTGTGGGCGTGTGTTAACATCTGTTATAGTGTGGGCAGGTGTTAACATTTGTTATAGTGTGGGCAGGTGTTAACATCTGTTATAGTGTGGACATATAGTGTACGTCGGATAACTTACGAGTCGACACAGTGGGCGGCAGTAAGTACAAAGCGCTGGTTGATGAGGATCCCACCACAAAAGCCACTGGAAAGACGAACTAGAGCCTGCCAGGGGAACTGATGAAGGCCAGCATCACTGCCACCCACCACACGGATGCTGTGACCCTCTCTCCCGCACCCTGTAATAACAACATTGTTACCAGCCACTGTGACCCTCTCTCCCGCACCCTGCAATAACAACATTGTTACCAGCCACTGTGACCCTCTCTCCCGCACCCTGTAATAACAACATTGTTACCAGCCACTGTGACCCTCTCTATCGCACCCTGTAATAACAACATTGTTACCAGCCACTGTGACCCTCTCTTCGGCACCCTGCAATAACAACATTGTTACCAGCCACTGTGACCCTCTCTTCGGCACCCTGCAATAACAACATTGTTACCAGCCACTGTGACCCTCTCTCCCGCACCTGCAATAACAACATTGTTACCAGTCACTGTGACCCTCTCTTCCGCACCCTGCAATAACAACATTGTTACCAGCCACTGTGACCCTCTCTAACGCACCCTGCAATAACAACATTGTTACCAGCCACTGTGACCCTCTCTCCCGCACCCTGTAATAACAACATTGTTACCAGCTACTGTGACCCTCTCTCCCGCACCCTGCAATAACAACATTGTTACCAGCCACTGTGACCCTCTCTCACGCACCCTGCAATAACAACATTGTTACCAGCCACTGTGACCCTCTCTCCCGCACCCTGTAATAACAACATTGTTACCAGCCACTGTGACCCTCTCTCCCGCACCCTGCAATAACAACATTGTTACCAGCCACTGTGACCCTCTCTCACGCACCCTGTAATAACAACATTGTTGCCAGCCACTGTGACCCTCTCTCCCGCACCCTGCAATAACAACATTGTTACCAGTCACTGTGACCCTCTCTCCCGCACCCTGCAATAACAAGTTTGTTGCCAGCCACTGTGACCCTCTCTCACGCACCCTGTAATAACAACATTGTTGCCAGCCACTGTGACCCTCTCTCCTGCACCCTGCAATAACAACATTGTTACCAGTCACTGTGACCCTCTCTCACGCACCCTGTAATAACAACATTGTTACCAGTCACTGTGACCCTCTCTCCCGCACTCTGCAATAACAACATTGTTACCAGCCACTGTGACCCTCTCTAACGCACCCTGCAATAACAACATTGTTACCAGTCACTGTGACCCTCTCTCCCGCACCCTGCAATAGCAACATTATTACCAGCCAATGTTGCAAAATCCTCGATCCATTGCAGAGTCCGTGATCCTTTGCACTCCCCAGTACACTGCAGGGAGTCCCCAGTCCACTGCAGGGAGTCCCCAGTCCACTGCAGGGAGTCCCCAGTCCACTGCAGGGAGTCCCCAGTCCACTGCAGGGAGTCCCCAGTCCACTGAAGGGAGTCCCCAGTCCACTGCAGGGAGTCCCCAGTCCACTGCAGGGAGTCCCTAGTCCACTGCAGGGAGTCCCCAATCCACTGCAGGGAGTCCCCAATTCTGTGCAGAATTTACAGTCTCCTAGTTGGAAGGTATCTCTACCCTCAAGTAGAGATGTTTTGGACAACAGTTCAGGAACAAGACGGCAACTAAAGAGTTTGAAATCGTAACGACCACAAGTTTATCCTCCTGTGATGCAAAGATTTGTGTTTGTCAACAAGACTGAAGATTACACTGGACTGGTGGAATATTTGACTGAACAAGAACATGGAACAATGACACACTTGTACAACGTCTGGAGCAATGGGACAATTGTACAACATCTGGAGCAATGGGACACTTGTACAACATCTGGAACAATGGGACACTTGTACAACATCTGGAACAATGGGACACTTGTACAACATCTGGAACAATGGGACACTTGTACAACATCTGGAACAATGGGACACTTGTACAACATCTAAAACAATGGGACACTAGTACAACATCTGAAACAATGGGACACTTGTACAAAGTCTGGAACAATGGGACACTTGTACAACATTTGGAACAATGGGACACTTGTACAAAATCTGGAACAATGGGACACTTGTACTACATCTGGAACAATGGGACACTTGTACAACATCTGGAACAATGGGACACTTGTACAACATCTGGAGCAATGGGACACTTGTACAACATTTGGAACAATGGGACACTAGTACAAAATCTGGAACAAGGGGACATTTGTACAACATCTGGAACAATGGAACACTTGTACAATATCTGTAACAATGGGACACTTGTACAACATCTGGAACAATGAGACACTTGTACAACATCTGGAACAATGGGACACTTGTACAACATCTAGAACTATGGGACACTTGTACAACATCTGGAACAATGGGATTCTAGTACAACATCTGGAACAATGGAACACTTGTACATCTGGAACAATGGGACACTTGTACAACATCTGGAACAATGAGACACTTGTACAACATCTGGAACAATGGGACACTTGTACAAAATCTGGAACAATGGGACACTTGTACTACATCTGGAACAATGGGACACTTGTACAACATCTGGAACAATGGGACACTTGTACAACATCTGGAGCAATGGGACACTTGTACAACATCTGGAACAATGGGACACTTGTACAACATTTGGAACAATGGGACACTAGTACAACATCTGGAACAATGGGACACTTGTACAATATCTGGAACAATGGGACACTTGTACAACATCTGGAACAATGGGACACTTGTACAATATCTGGAGCAATGGGACACTTGTACAACATCTGGAACAATGGGACACTTGTACAATATCTGGAACAATGGGACACTTGTACAACATTTGGAACAATGGGACACTTGTACAACATCTGGAACAATGGGACACTTGTACAACATCTGAAACAATGGGACACTTGTACATCTGGAACAATGGGACACTTGTACAACATCTGGAACAATGAGACACTTGTACAACATCTGGAACACTGGGACACTTGTACAACATCTGGAACAATGGGACACTTGTACTACATCTGGAACAATGGTACACTTGCACAACATCTGGAACAATGAGACACTTGTACAACATCTGGAACAATGAGACACTTGTACAACATCTGGAACAATGGGACACTTGTACAACATCTGGAACAATGAGACACTTGTACAACATCTGGAACAATGAGACACTTGTACAACATCTGGAACAATGGGACACTTGTACAACATCTGGAACAATGGGACACTTGTACAACATTTGGAACAATGGGACACTAGTACAACATCTGGAACAATTTGACACTTGTACAACATCTAGAACAATGGGACACTTGTACAACATCTGGAACAAAGAGACACTTGTACAACATATGGAACACTGGGACACTTGTACAACATCTGGAACAATGGGACACTTGTACTACATCTGGAACAATGGTACACTTGCACAACATCTGGAACAATGAGACACTTGTACAACATCTGGAACAATGAGACACTTGTACAACATATGGAACAATGGGACACTTGTACAACATCTGGAACAATGAGACACTTGTACAACATCTGGAACAATGGGACACTAGTACAACATCTGGAACAATGGGACACTAGAACAACATCTGGAACAATGGGACACTTGTACAACACCTGGAACAAAGAGACACTTGTACAACATCTGGAACAATGGGACACTAGTACAACATCTGGAACAATGAGACACTTGTGCAACATCTGGAACAATGGAACACTTGCACAACACCTGGAACAATGGGACACGTGTACAACATCTGGAACAATGGGACACTTGTACAATATCTCGAACAATGGGACACTTGTACAACTTCTGAAACAATGGGACACTTGTACTACATCTGGAACAATGGGACACTTGTACTACATCTATAACAATGGGACACTTCTACTTCATCTGGAGCAATGGGACACTTGTACAACATCTGGAACAATGGGACACTTGTACAACATCTGTAACAATGGGACACTTGTACAACATCTGGAACAATGGGACACTTGTACTACATCTGGAACAATGGGACACTTGTACTACATCTGGAGCAATGGGACACTTGTACAACATCTGGAACAATGGGACACTTGTACAACATCTGGAACAATGGGACATTTGTACTACATCTGCAGCAATGGGACACTTGTACAACATCTGGAACAATGGGACACTTGTACAACATCTGGAACAATGGGACACTTGTACTACATCTGGAACAATGGGACACTTGTACTACATCTGGAACAATGGGACACTTGTACAACATCTGGAACAATGGGACACTTGTACAACATCTATAACAATGGGACACTTGTACAACATCTTGAAACAATGGGACACTTGCACAATATCTGGAACAATGGGACACTTGTACAACATCTTGGAACAATGAGACACTTGTACAGCATTTGGAAGAATAGGACACTTGTACAACATCTGGAACAATGGGACACTTGTACAACATCTGGAACAATGGGACACTTGTACTACATCTGGAACAATGGGACACTTGTACTACATCTGGAACAATGGGACACTTGTACAACATCTGGAACAATGGGACACTTGTACAACATCTGCAACAATGGGACACTTGTATAACATCTGGAACAATGGGACACTTGTACAACATCTTGGAACAAT
This sequence comes from Cherax quadricarinatus, assembly GCF_038502225.1. Taxonomy (NCBI): domain Eukaryota; kingdom Metazoa; phylum Arthropoda; class Malacostraca; order Decapoda; family Parastacidae; genus Cherax; species Cherax quadricarinatus. The sequence goes on from NC_091324.1 coordinate 35,340,035, forward strand.
ATGACACTTGTACAACATCTGGAACAATGTGACACTTGTACAACATCTGGAACAATGGGACACTAGTACAACATCTGAAACAATGGGACACTTGTACAAAGTCTGGAACAATGGGACACTTGTACAACATTTGGAACAATGGGACACTTGTACAAAATCTGGAACAATGGGACACTTGTACTACATCTGGAACAATGGGACACTTGTACAACATCTGGAACAATGGGACACTTGTACAACATCTGGAGCAATGGGACACTTGTACAACATTTGGAACAATGGGACACTAGTACAACATCTGGAACAAGGGGACATTTGTACAACATCTTGAACAATGGAACACTTGTACAATATCTGGAACAATGGGACACTTGTACAACATCTGGAACAATGAGACACTTGTACAACATCTGGAACAATGGGACACTTGTACAACATCTGGAACAATGGGATTCTAGTACAACATCTGGAACAATGGAACACTTGTACATCTGGAACAATGGGACACTTGTACAACATCTGGAACAATGAGACACTTGTACAACATCTGGAACAATGGGACACTTGTACAAAATCTGGAACAATGGGACACTTGTACTACATCTGGAACAATGGGACACTTGTACAACATCTGGAACAATGGGACACTTGTACAACATCTGGAGCAATGGGACACTTGTACAACATCTGGAACAATGGGACACTTGTACAACATTTGGAACAATGGGACACTAGTATAACATCTGGAACAATGGGACACTTGTACAATATCTGGAACAATGGGAAACTTGTACAACATTTGGAACAATGGGACACTTGTACAACATTTGGAACAATGGGACACTAGTACAACATCTGGAACAATGGGACACTTGTACAATATCTGGAACAATGGGACACTTGTACAACATTTGGAACAATGGGACACTTGTACAACATCTGGAACAATGGGACACTTGTACAACATCTGAAACAATGGGACACTTGTACATCTGGAACAATGGGACACTTGTACAACATCTGGAACAATGAGACACTTGTACAACATCTGGAACACTGGGACACTTGTACAACATCTGGAACAATGGGACACTTGTACTACATCTGGAACAATGGTACACTTGCACAACATCTGGAACAATGAGACACTTGTACAACATATGGAACAATGAGACACTTGTACAACATCTGGAACAATGGGACACTTGTACAATATCTGGAACAATGGGACACTTGTACAACATTTGGAACAATGGGACACTTGTACAACATTTGGAACAATGGGACACTAGTACAACATCTGGAACAATGGGACACTTGTACAATATCTGGAACAATGGGACACTTGTGCAACATTTGGAACAATGGGACACTTGTACAACATCTGGAACAATGGGACACTTGTACAACATCTGAAACAATGGGACACTTGTACATCTGGAACAATGGGACACTTGTACAACATCTGGAACAATGAGACACTTGTACAACATCTGGAACACTGGGACACTTGTACAACATCTGGAACAATGGGACACTTGTACTACATCTGGAACAATGGTACACTTGCACAACATCTGGAACAATGAGACACTTGTACAACATCTGGAACAATGAGACACTTGTACAACATCTGGAACAATGGGACACTTGTACAACATCTGGAACAATGAGACACTTGTACAACATCTGGAACAATGAGACACTTGTACAACATCTGGAACAATGGGACACTTGTACAACATCTGGAACAATGGGACACTTGTACAACATTTGGAACAATGGGACACTAGTACAACATCTGGAACAATTTGACACTTGTACAACATCTGGAACAATGGGACACTTGTACAACATCTGGAAGAAAGAGACACTTGTACAACATCTGGAACACTGGGACACTTGTACAACATCTGGAACAATGGGACACTTGTACTACATCTGGAACAATGGTACACTTGCACAACATCTGGAACAATGAGACACTTGTACAACATCTGGAACAATGAGACACTTGTACAACATCTGGAACAATGGGACACTTGTACAACATCTGGAACAATGGGACACTAGTACAACATCTGAAACAATGGTACACTTGTACAAAGTCTGGAACAATGGGACACTTGTACAACATTTGGAACAATGGGACACTTGTACAAAATCTGGAACAATGGGACACTTGTACTACATCTGGAACAATGGGACACTTGTACAACATCTGGAACAATGGGACACTTGTACAACATCTGGAGCAATGAGACACTTGTACAACATTTGGAACAATGGGACACTAGTACAACATCTGGAACAAGGGGACATTTGTACAACATCTGGAACAATGGAACACTTGTACAATATCTGGAACAATGGGACACTTGTACAACATCTGGAACAATGAGACACTTGTACAACATCTGGAACAATGGGACACTTGTACAACATCTAGAACTATGGGACACTTGTACAACATCTGGAACAATGGGATTCTAGTACAACATCTGGAACAATGGAACACTTGTACATCTGGAACAATGGGACACTTGTACAACATCTGGAACAATGAGACACTTGTACAACATCTGGAACACTGGGACACTTGTACAACATCTGGAACAATGGGACACTTGTACTACATCTGGAACAATGGTACACTTGCACAACATCTGGAACAATGAGACACTTGTACAACATCTGGAACAATGAGACACTTGTACAACATCTGGAACAATGGGACACTTGTACAACATCTGGAACAATGAGACACTTGTACAACATCTGGAACAATAAGACACTTGTACAACATCTGGAACAATGGGACACTTGTACAACATCTGGAACAATGGGACACTTGTACAACATTTGGAACAATGGGACACTAGTACAACATCTGGAACAATTTGACACTTGTACAACATCTGGAACAATGGGACACTTGTACAACATCTGGAACAAAGAGACACTTGTACAACATCTGGAACACTGGGACACTTGTACAACATCTGGAACAATGGGACACTTGTACTACATCTGGAACAATGGTACACTTGCACAACATCTGGAACAATGAGACACTTGTACAACATCTGGAACAATGAGACACTTGTACAGCATATGGAACAATGGGACACTTGTACAACATCTGGAACAATGAGACACTTGTACAACATCTGGAACAATGGGACACTAGTACAACATCTGGAACAATGGGACACTAGAACAACATCTGGAACAATGGGACACTTGTACAACACCTGGAACAAAGAGACACTTGTACAACATCTGGTACAATGGGACACTAGTACAACATCTGGAACAATGAGACACTTGTGCAACATCTGGAACAATGGAACACTTGCACAACACCTGGAACAATGGGACACGTGTACAACATCTGGAACAATGGGACACTTGTACAATATCTCGAACAATGGGACACTTGTACAACTTCTGAAACAATGGGACACTTGTACTACATCTGGAACAATGGGACACTTGTACTACATCTATAACAATGGGACACTTCTACTACATCTGGAGCAATGGGACACTTGTACAACATCTGGAACAATGGGACACTTGTACAACATCTGTAACAATGGGACACTTGTACAACATCTGGAACAATGGGACACTTGTACTACATCTGGAACAATGGGACACTTGTACTACATCTGGAGCAATGGGACACTTGTACAACATCTGGAACAATGGGACACTTGTACAACATCTGGAACAATGGGACATTTGTACTACATCTGGAGCAATGGGACACTTGTACAACATCTGGAACAATGGGACACTTGTACAACATCTGGAACAATGGGACACTTGTACTACATCTGGAACAATGGGACACTTGTACTACATCTGGAACAATGGGACACTTGTACAACATCTGGAACAATGGGACACTTGTACAACATCTATAACAATGGGACACTTGTACAACATCTTGAAACAATGGGACACTTGCACAATATCTGGAACAATGGGACACTTGTACAACATCTTGGAACAATGAGACACTTGTACAGAATTTGGAAGAATAGGACACTTGTACAACATCTGGAACAATGGGACACTTGTACAACATCTGGAACAATGGGACACTTGTACTACATCTGGAACAATGGGACACTTGTACTACATCTGGAACAATGGGACACTTGTACAACATCTGGAACAATGGGACACTTGTACAACATCTGCAACAATGGGACACTTGTATAACATCTGGAACAATGGGACACTTGTACAACATCTTGGAACAATATGACACTTGTACAACATCTGGAACAATGTGACACTTGTACAACATCTGGAACAATGGGACACTAGTACAACATCTGAAACAATGGGACACTTGTACAAAGTCTGGAACAATGGGACACTTGTACAACATTTGGAACAATGGGACACTTGTACAAAATCTGGAACAATGGGACACTTGTACTACATCTGGAACAATGGGACACTTGTACAACATCTGGAACAATGGGACACTTGTACAACATCTGGAGCAATGGGACACTTGTACAACATTTGGAACAATGGGACACTAGTACAACATCTGGAACAAGGGGACATTTGTACAACATCTTGAACAATGGAACACTTGTACAATATCTGGAACAATGGGACACTTGTACAACATCTGGAACAATGAGACACTTGTACAACATCTGGAACAATGGGACACTTGTACAACATCTAGAACTATGGGACACTTGTACAACATCTGGAACAATGGGATTCTAGTACAACATCTGGAACAATGGAACACTTGTACATCTGGAACAATGGGACACTTGTACAACATCTGGAACAATGAGACACTTGTACAACATCTGGAACAATGGGACACTTGTACAAAATCTGGAACAATGGGACACTTGTACTACATCTGGAACAATGGGACACTTGTACAACATCTGGAACAATGGGACACTTGTACAACATCTGGAGCAATGGGACACTTGTACAACATCTGGAACAATGGGACACTTGTACAACATTTGGAACAATGGGACACTAGTATAACATCTGGAACAATGGGACACTTGTACAATATCTGGAACAATGGGACACTTGTACAACATTTGGAGCAATGGGACACTTGTACAACATTTGGAACAATGGGACACTAGTACAACATCTGGAACAATGGGACACTTGTACAATATCTGGAACAATGGGACACTTGTACAACATTTGGAACAATGGGACACTTGTACAACATCTGGAACAATGGGACACTTTTACAACATCTGAAACAATGGGACACTTGTACATCTGGAACAATGGGACACTTGTACAACATCTGGAACAATGAGACACTTGTACAACATCTGGAACACTGGGACACTTGTACAACATCTGGAACAATGGGACACTTGTACTACATCTGGAACAATAGTACACTTGCACAACATCTGGAACAATGAGACACTTGTACAACATCTGGAACAATGAGACACTTGTACAACATCTGGAACAATGGGACACTTGTACAATATCTGGAACAATGGGACACTTGTACAACATTTGGAACAATGGGACACTTGTACAACATTTGGAACAATGGGACACTAGTACAACATCTGGAACAATTGGACACTTGTACAATATCTGGAACAATGGGACACTTGAACAACATTTGGAACAATGGGACACTTGTACAACATCTGGAACAATGGGACACTTGTACAACATCTGAAACAATGGGACACTTGTACAACATCTGGAACAATGAGACACTTGTACAACATCTGGAACAATGAGACACTTGTACAACATCTGGAACAATGGGACACTTGTACAACATCTGGAACAATGGGACACTAGTACAACATCTGAAACAATGGGACACTTGTACAAAGTCTGGAACAATGGGACACTTGTACAACATTTGGAACAATGGGACACTTGTACAAAATCTGGAACAATGGGACACTTGTACTACATCTGGAACAATGGGACACTTGTACAACATCTGGAACAATGGGACACTTGTACAACATCTGGAGCAATGAGACACTTGTACAACATTTGGAACAATGGGACACTAGTACAACATCTGGAACAAGGGGACATTTGTACAACATCTGGAACAATGGAACACTTGTACAATATCTGGAACAATGGGACACTTGTACAACATCTGGAACAATGAGACACTTGTACAACATCTGGAACAATGGGACACTTGTACAACATCTAGAACTATGGGACACTTGTACAACATCTGGAACAATGGAACACTTGTACATCTGGAACAATGGGACACTTGTACAACATCTGGAACAATGAGACACTTGTACAACATCTGGAACAATGGGACACTTGTACAAAATCTGGAACAATGGGACACTTGTACTACATCTGGAACAATGGGACACTTGTACAACATCTGGAACAATGGGACACTTGTACAACATCTGGAGCAATGGGACACTTGTACAACATCTGGAACAATGGGACACTTGTACAACATTTGGAACAATGGGACACTAGTACAACATCTGGAACAATGGGACACTTGTACAATATCTGGAACAATGGGACACTTGTACAACATTTGGAACAATGGGACACTTGTACAACATTTGGAACAATGGGACACTAGTACAACATGTGGAACAATCGGACACTTGTACAATATCTGGAACAATGGGACACTTGTACAACATTTGGAACAATGGGACACTTGTACAACATCTGGAACAATGGGACACTTGTACAACATCTGAAACAATGGGACACTTGTACATCTGGAACAATGGGACACTTGTACAACATCTGGAACAATGAGACACTTGTACAACATCTGGAACACTGGGACACTTGTACAACATCTGGAACAATGGGACACTTGTACTACATCTGGAACAATGGTACACTTGCACAACATCTGGAACAATGAGACACTTGTACAACATCTGGAACAATGAGACACTTGTACAACATCTGGAACAATGGGACACTTGTACAACATCTGGAACAATGAGACACTTGTACAACATCTGGAACAATGAGACACTTGTACAACATCTGGAACAATGAGACACTTGTACAACATCTGGAACAATGGGACACTTGTACAACATCTGGAACAATGGGACACTTGTACAACATCTGGAACAATGGGACATTTGTACTACATCTGGAGCAATGGGACACTTGTACAACATCTGGAACAATGGGACACTTGTACAACATCTGGAACAATGGGACACTTGTACTACATCTGGAACAATGGGACACTTGTACTACATCTGGAACAATGGGACACTTGTACAACATCTGGAACAATGGGACACTTGTACAACATCTATAACAATGGGACACTTGTACAACATCTTGAAACAATGGGACACTTGCACAATATCTGGAACAATGGGACATTTGTACTACATCTGGAGCAATGGGACACTTGTACAACATCTGGAACAATGGGACACTTGTACAACATCTGGAACAATGGGACACTTGTACTACATCTGGAACAATGGGACACTTGTACTACATCTGGAACAATGGGACACTTGTACAACATCTGGAACAATGGGACACTTGTACAACATCTATAACAATGGGACACTTGTACAACATCTTGGAACAATGAGACACTTGTACAGCATTTGGAAGAATAGGACACTTGTACAACATCTGGAACAATGGGACACTTGTACAACATCTGGAACAATGGGACACTTGTACTACATCTGGAACAATGGGACACTTGTACTACATCTGGAACAATGGGACACTTGTACAACATCTGGAACAATGGGACACTTGTACAACATCTGCAACAATGGGACACTTGTATAACATCTGGAACAATGGGACACTTGTACAACATCTTGGAACAATATGACACTTGTACAACATCTGGAACAATGTGACACTTGTACAACATCTGGAACAATGGGACACTAGTACAACATCTGAAACAATGGGACACTTGTACAAAGTCTGGAACAATGGGACACTTGTACAACATTTGGAACAATGGGACACTTGTACAAAATCTGGAACAATGGGACACTTGTACTACATCTGGAACAATGGGACACTTGTACAACATCTGGAACAATGGGACACTTGTACAACATCTGGAGCAATGGGACACTTGTACAACATTTGGAACAATGGGACACTAGTACAACATCTGGAACAAGGGGACATTTGTACAACATCTTGAACAATGGAACACTTGTACAATATCTGGAACAATGGGACACTTGTACAACATCTGGAACAATGAGACACTTGTACAACATCTGGAACAATGGGACACTTGTACAACATCTGGAACAATGGGATTCTAGTACAACATCTGGAACAATGGAACACTTGTACATCTGGAACAATGGGACACTTGTACAACATCTGGAACAATGAGACACTTGTACAACATCTGGAACAATGGGACACTTGTACAAAATCTGGAACAATGGGACACTTGTACTACATCTGGAACAATGGGACACTTGTACAACATCTGGAACAATGGGACACTTGTACAACATCTGGAGCAATGGGACACTTGTACAACATCTGGAACAATGGGACACTTGTACAACATTTGGAACAATGGGACACTAGTATAACATCTGGAACAATGGGACACTTGTACAATATCTGGAACAATGGGACACTTGTACAACATTTGGAACAATGGGACACTTGTACAACATTTGGAACAATGGGACACTAGTACAACATCTGGAACAATGGGACACTTGTACAATATCTGGAACAATGGGACACTTGTACAACATTTGGAACAATGGGACACTTGTACAACATCTGGAACAATGGGACACTTGTACAACATCTGAAACAATGGGACACTTGTACATCTGGAACAATGGGACACTTGTACAACATCTGGAACAATGAGACACTTGTACAACATCTGGAACACTGGGACACTTGTACAACATCTGGAACAATGGGACACTTGTACTACATCTGGAACAATGGTACACTTGCACAACATCTGGAACAATGAGACACTTGTACAACATCTGGAACAATGAGACACTTGTACAACATCTGGAACAATGGGACACTTGTACAATATCTGGAACAATGGGACACTTGTACAACATTTGGAACAATGGGACACTTGTACAACATTTGGAACAATGGGACACTAGTACAACATCTGGAACAATGGGACACTTGTACAATATCTGGAACAATGGGACACTTGTGCAACATTTGGAACAATGGGACACTTGTACAACATCTGGAACAATGGGACACTTGTACAACATCTGAAACAATGGGACACTTGTACATCTGGAACAATGGGACACTTGTACAACATCTGGAACAATGAGACACTTGTACAACATCTGGAACACTGGGACACTTGTACAACATCTGGAACAATGGGACACTTGTACTACATCTGGAACAATGGTACACTTGCACAACATCTGGAACAATGAGACACTTGTACAACATCTGGAACAATGAGACACTTGTACAACATCTGGAACAATGGGACACTTGTACAACATCTGGAACAATGAGACACTTGTACAACATCTGGAACAATGAGACACTTGTACAACATCTGGAACAATGGGACACTTGTACAACATCTGGAACAATGGGACACTTGTACAACATTTGGAACAATGGGACACTAGTACAACATCTGGAACAATTTGACACTTTTACAACATCTGGAACAATGGGACACTTGTACAGCATCTGGAAGAAAGAGACACTTGTACAACATCTGGAACACTGGGACACTTGTACAACATCTGGAACAATGGGACACTTGTACTACATCTGGAACAATGGTACACTTGCACAACATCTGGAACAATGAGACACTTGTACAACATCTGGAACAATGAGACACTTGTACAACATCTGGAACAATGGGACACTTGTACAACATCTGGAACAATGGGACACTAGTACAACATCTGAAACAATGGGACACTTGTACAAAGTCTGGAACAATGGGACACTTGTACAACATTTGGAACAATGGGACACTTGTACAAAATCTGGAACAATGGGACACTTGTACTACATCTGGAACAATGGGACACTTGTACAACATCTGGAACAATGGGACACTTGTACAACATCTGGAGCAATGAGACACTTGTACAACATTTGGAACAATGGGACACTAGTACAACATCTGGAACAAGGGGACATTTGTACAACATCTGGAACAATGGAACACTTGTACAATATCTGGAACAATGGGACACTTGTACAACATCTGGAACAATGAGACACTTGTACAACATCTGGAACAATGGGACACTTGTACAACATCTAGAACTATGGGACACTTGTACAACATCTGGAACAATGGGATTCTAGTACAACATCTGGAACAATGGAACACTTGTACATCTGGAACAATGGGACACTTGTACAACATCTGGAACAATGAGACACTTGTACAACATCTGGAACACTGGGACACTTGTACAACATCTGGAACAATGGGACACTTGTACTACATCTGGAACAATGGTACACTTGCACAACATCTGGAACAATGAGACACTTGTACAACATCTGGAACAATGAGACACTTGTACAACATCTGGAACAATGGGACACTTGTACAACATCTGGAACAATGAGACACTTGTACAACATCTGGAACAATGAGACACTTGTACAACATCTGGAACAATGGGACACTTGTACAACATCTGGAACAATGGGACACTTGTACAACATTTGGAACAATGGGACACTAGTACAACATCTGGAACAATTTGACACTTGTACAACATCTGGAACAATGGGACACTTGTACAACATCTGGAACAAAGAGACACTTGTACAACATCTGGAACACTGGGACACTTGTACAACATCTGGAACAATGGGACACTTGTACTACATCTGGAACAATGGTACACTTGCACAACATCTGGAACAATGAGACACTTGTACAACATCTGGAACAATGAGACACTTGTACAGCATATGGAACAATGGGACACTTGTACAACATCTGGAACAATGAGACACTTGTACAACATCTGGAACAATGGGACACTAGTACAACATCTGGAACAATGGGACACTAGAACAACATCTGGAACAATGGGACACTTGTACAACACCTGGAACAAAGAGACACTTGTACAACATCTGGAACAATGGGACACTAGTACAACATCTGGAACAATGAGACACTTGTGCAACATCTGGAACAATGGAACACTTGCACAACACCTGGAACAATGGGACACGTGTACAACATCTGGAACAATGGGACACTTGTACAATATCTCGAACAATGGGACACTTGTACAACTTCTGAAACAATGGGACACTTGTACTACATCTGGAACAATGGGACACTTGTACTACATCTATAACAATGGGACACTTCTACTACATCTGGAGCAATGGGACACTTGTACAACATCTGGAACAATGGGACACTTGTACAACATCTGTAACAATGGGACACTTGTACAACATCTGGAACAATGGGACACTTGTACTACATCTGGAACAATGGGACACTTGTACTACATCTGGAGCAATGGGACACTTGTACAACATCTGGAACAATGGGACACTTGTACAACATCTGGAACAATGGGACATTTGTACTACATCTGGAGCAATGGGACACTTGTACAACATCTGGAACAATGGGACACTTGTACAACATCTGGAACAATGGGACACTTGTACTACATCTGGAACAATGGGACACTTGTACTACATCTGGAACAATGGGACACTTGTACAACATCTGGAACAATGGGACACTTGTACAACATCTATAACAATGGGACACTTGTACAACATCTTGAAACAATGGGACACTTGCACAATATCTGGAACAATGGGACACTTGTACAACATCTTGGAACAATGAGACACTTGTGCAGCATTTGGAAGAATAGGACACTTGTACAACATCTGGAACAATGGGACACTTGTACAACATCTGGAACAATGGGACACTTGTACTACATCTGGAACAATGGGACACTTGTACTACATCTGGAACAATGGGACACTTGTACAACATCTGGAACAATGGGACACTTGTACAACATCTGCAACAATGGGACACTTGTATAACATCTGGAACAATGGGACACTTGTACAACATCTTGGAGCAATATGACACTTGTACAACATCTGGAACAATGTGACACTTGTACAACATCTGGAACAATGGGACACTAGTACAACATCTGAAACAATGGGACACTTGTACAAAGTCTGGAACAATGGGACACTTGTACAACATTTGGAACAATGGGACACTTGTACAAAATCTGGAACAATGGGACACTTGTACTACATCTGGAACAATGGGACACTTGTACAACATCTGGAACAATGGGACACTTGTACAACATCTGGAGCAATGGGACACTTGTACAACATTTGGAACAATGGGACACTAGTACAACATCTGGAACAAGGGGACATTTGTACAACATCTTGAACAATGGAACACTTGTACAATATCTGGAACAATGGGACACTTGTACAACATCTGGAACAATGAGACACTTGTACAACATCTGGAACAATGGGACACTTGTACAACATCTAGAACTATGGGACACTTGTACAACATCTGGAACAATGGGATTCTAGTACAACATCTGGAACAATGGAACACTTGTACATCTGGAACAATGGGACACTTGTACAACATCTGGAACAATGAGACACTTGTACAACATCTGGAACAATGGGACACTTGTACAAAATCTGGAACAATGGGACACTTGTACTACATCTGGAACAATGGGACACTTGTACAACATCTGGAACAATGGGACACTTGTACAACATCTGGAGCAATGGGACACTTGTACAACATCTGGAACAATGGGACACTTGTACAACATTTGGAACAATGGGACACTAGTATAACATCTGGAACAATGGGACACTTGTACAATATCTGGAACAATGGGACACTTGTACAACATTTGGAACAATGGGACACTTGTACAACATTTGGAACAATGGGACACTAGTACAACATCTGGAACAATGGGACACTTGTACAATATCTGGAACAATGGGACACTTGTACAACATTTGGAACAATGGGACACTTGTACAACATCTGGAACAATGGGACACTTTTACAACATCTGAAACAATGGGACACTTGTACATCTGGAACAATGGGACACTTGTACAACATCTGGAACAATGAGACACTTGTACAACATCTGGAACACTGGGACACTTGTACAACATCTGGAACAATGGGACACTTGTACTACATCTGGAACAATGGTACACTTGCACAACATCTGGAACAATGAGACACTTGTACAACATCTGGAACAATGAGACACTTGTACAACATCTGGAACAATGGGACACTTGTACAATATCTGGAACAATGGGACACTTGTACAACATTTGGAACAATGGGACACTTGTACAACATTTGGAACAATGGGACACTAGTACAACATCTGGAACAATGGGACACTTGTACAATATCTGGAACAATGGGACACTTGAACAACATTTGGAACAATGGGACACTTGTACAACATCTGGAACAATGGGACACTTGTACAACATCTGAAACAATGGGACACTTGTACATCTGGAACAATGGGACACTTGTACAACATCTGGAACAATGAGACACTTGTACAACATCTGGAACACTGGGACACTTGTACAACATCTGGAACAATGGGACGCTTGTACTACATCTGGAACAATGGTACACTTGCACAACATCTGGAACAATGAGACACTTGTACAACATCTGGAACAATGAGACACTTGTACAACATCTGGAACAATGGGACACTTGTACAACATCTGGAACAATGAGACACTTGTACAACATCTGGAACAATGAGACACTTGTACAACATCTGGAACAATGGGACACTTGTACAACATCTGGAACAATGGGACACTTGTACAACATTTGGAACAATGGGACACTAGTACAACATCTGGAACAATTTGACACTTGTACAACATCTGGAACAATGGGACACTTGTACAACATCTGGAAGAAAGAGACACTTGTACAACATCTGGAACACTGGGACACTTGTACAACATCTGGAACAATGGGACACTTGTACTACATCTGGAACAATGGTACACTTGCACAACATCTGGAACAATGAGACACTTGTACAACATCTGGAACAATGAGACACTTGTACAACATCTGGAACAATGGGACACTTGTACAACATCTGGAACAATGGGACACTAGTACAACATCTGAAACAATGGGACACTTGTACAAAGTCTGGAACAATGGGACACTTGTACAACATCTGGAACAATGGGACACTTGTACAACATCTGGAACAATGGGACACTAGTACAACATCTGAAACAATGGGACACTTGTACAAAGTCTGGAACAATGGGACACTTGTACAATATCTGGAACAATGGGACACTTGTACAACATCTGGAACAATGGGACACTTGTACAACATCTGGAACAATGGGACACTAGTACAACATCTGAAACAATGGGACACTTGTACAAAGTCTGGAACAATGGGACACTTGTACAACATTTGGAACAATGGGACACTTGTACAAAATCTGGAACAATGGGACACTTGTACTACATCTGGAACAATGGGACACTTGTACAACATCTGGAACAATGGGACACTTGTACAACATCTGGAGCAATGAGACACTTGTACAACATTTGGAACAATGGGACACTAGTACAACATCTGGAACAAGGGGACATTTGTACAACATCTGGAACAATGGAACACTTGTACAATATCTGGAACAATGGGACACTTGTACAACATCTGGAACAATGAGACACTTGTACAACATCTGGAACAATGGGACACTTGTACAACATCTAGAACTATGGGACACTTGTACAACATCTGGAACAATGGGATTCTAGTACAACATCTGGAACAATGGAACACTTGTACATCTGGAACAATGGGACACTTGTACAACATCTGGAACAATGAGACACTTGTACAACATCTGGAACAATGGGACACTTGTACAAAATCTGGAACAATGGGACACTTGTACTACATCTGGAACAATGGGACACTTGTACAACATCTGGAACAATGGGACACTTGTACAACATCTGGAGCAATGGGACACTTGTACAACATCTGGAACAATGGGACACTTGTACAACATTTGGAACAATGGGACACTAGTACAACATCTGGAACAATGGGACACTTGTACAATATCTGGAACAATGGGACACTTGTACAACATTTGGAACAATGGGACACTTGTACAACATTTGGAACAATGGGACACTAGTACAACATCTGGAACAATCGGACACTTGTACAATATCTGGAACAATGGGACACTTGTACAACATTTGGAACAATGGGACACTTGTACAACATCTGGAACAATGGGACACTTGTACAACATCTGAAACAATGGGACACTTGTACATCTGGAACAATGGGACACTTGTACAACATCTGGAACAATGAGACACTTGTACAACATCTGGAACACTGGAACACTTGTACAACATCTGGAACAATGGGACACTTGTACTACATCTGGAACAATGGTACACTTGCACAACATCTGGAACAATGAGACACTTGTACAACATCTGGAACAATGAGACACTTGTACAAAATCTGGAACAATGGGACACTTGTACAACATCTGGAACAATGAGACACTTGTACAACATCTGGAACAATGAGACACTTGTACAACATCTGGAACAATGAGACACTTGTACAACATCTGGAACAATGGGACACTTGTACAACATCTGGAACAATGGGACACTTGTACAACATCTGGAACAATGGGACATTTGTACTACATCTGGAGCAATGGGACACTTGTACAACATCTGGAACAATGGGACACTTGTACAACATCTGGAACAATGGGACACTTGTACTACATCTGGAACAATGGGACACTTGTACTACATCTGGAACAATGGGACACTTGTACAACATCTGGAACAATGGGACACTTGTACAACATCTATAACAATGGGACACTTGTACAACATCTTGAAACAATGGGACACTTGCACAATATCTGGAACAATGGGACATTTGTACTACATCTGGAGCAATGGGACACTTGTACAACATCTGGAACAATGGGACACTTGTACAACATCTGGAACAATGGGACACTTGTACTACATCTGGAACAATGGGACACTTGTACTACATCTGGAACAATGGGACACTTGTACAACATCTGGAACAATGGGACACTTGTACAACATCTATAACAATGGGACACTTGTACAACATCTTGGAACAATGAGACACTTGTACAGCATTTGGAAGAATAGGACACTTGTACAACATCTGGAACAATGGGACACTTGTACAACATCTGGAACAATGGGACACTTGTACTACATCTGGAACAATGGGACACTTGTACTACATCTGGAACAATGGGACACTTGTACAACATCTGGAACAATGGGACACTTGTACAACATCTGCAACAATGGGACACTTGTATAACATCTGGAACAATGGGACACTTGTACAACATCTTGGAACAATATGACACTTGTACAACATCTGGAACAATGTGACACTTGTACAACATCTGGAACAATGGGACACTAGTACAACATCTGAAACAATGGGACACTTGTACAAAGTCTGGAACAATGGGACACTTGTACAACATTTGGAACAATGGGACACTTGTACAAAATCTGGAACAATGGGACACTTGTACTACATCTGGAACAATGGGACACTTGTACAACATCTGGAACAATGGGACACTTGTACAACATCTGGAGCAATGGGACACTTGTACAACATTTGGAACAATGGGACACTAGTACAACATCTGGAACAAGGGGACATTTGTACAACATCTTGAACAATGGAACACTTGTACAATATCTGGAACAATGGGACACTTGTACAACATCTGGAACAATGAGACACTTGTACAACATCTGGAACAATGGGACACTTGTACAACATCTGGAACAATGGGATTCTAGTACAACATCTGGAACAATGGAACACTTGTACATCTGGAACAATGGGACACTTGTACAACATCTGGAACAATGAGACACTTGTACAACATCTGGAACAATGGGACACTTGTACAAAATCTGGAACAATGGGACACTTGTACTACATCTGGAACAATGGGACACTTGTACAACATCTGGAACAATGGGACACTTGTACAACATCTGGAGCAATGGGACACTTGTACAACATCTGGAACAATGGGACACTTGTACAACATTTGGAACAATGGGACACTAGTATAACATCTGGAACAATGGGACACTTGTACAATATCTGGAACAATGGGACACTTGTACAACATTTGGAACAATGGGACACTTGTACAACATTTGGAACAATGGGACACTAGTACAACATCTGGAACAATGGGACACTTGTACAATATCTGGAACAATGGGACACTTGTACAACATTTGGAACAATGGGACACTTGTACAACATCTGGAACAATGGGACACTTGTACAACATCTGAAACAATGGGACACTTGTACATCTGGAACAATGGGACACTTGTACAACATCTGGAACAATGAGACACTTGTACAACATCTGGAACACTGGGACACTTGTACAACATCTGGAACAATGGGACACTTGTACTACATCTGGAACAATGGTACACTTGCACAACATCTGGAACAATGAGACACTTGTACAACATCTGGAACAATGAGACACTTGTACAACATCTGGAACAATGGGACACTTGTACAATATCTGGAACAATGGGACACTTGTACAACATTTGGAACAATGGGACACTTGTACAACATTTGGAACAATGGGACACTAGTACAACATCTGGAACAATGGGACACTTGTACAATATCTGGAACAATGGGACACTTGTACAACATTTGGAACAATGGGACACTTGTACAACATCTGGAACAATGGGACACTTGTACAACATCTGAAACAATGGGACACTTGTACATCTGGAACAATGGGACACTTGTACAACATCTGGAACAATGAGACACTTGTACAACATCTGGAACACTGGGACACTTGTACAACATCTGGAACAATGGGACACTTGTACTACATCTGGAACAATGGTACACTTGCACAACATCTGGAACAATGAGACACTTGTACAACATCTGGAACAATGAGACACTTGTACAACATCTGGAACAATGGGACACTTGTACAACATCTGGAACAATGAGACACTTGTACAACATCTGGAACAATGAGACACTTGTACAACATCTGGAACAATGGGACACTAACAATGAGACACTTGTACAACATATGGAACAATGGGACACTTGTACAACATCTGGAACAATGAGACACTTGTACAACATCTGGAACAATGGGACACTTGTACAACATCTGGAACAATGGGACACTTGTACTACATCTGGAACAATGCGACACTTGTACAACATCTGGAACAATGGGACACTTGTACAACATCTGTAACAATGGGACACTTGTACAACATCTGGAACAATGGGACACTTGTACACATCTGGAACAATGGGACACTTGTACAACATCTGGAACAATGGGACACTTGTACAACATCTGGAACAATGGGACACTTGTACAACATCTGGAACAATGGGACACTTGTACAACATTTGGAACAATGGGACACTAGTACAACATCTGGAACAATGGACACTTGTACAAATTGGAACAATGGGACACTTGTACAACATCTGGAACAATGGGACACTTGTACAACATCTGGAACAATGGGACACTTGTACACATCTGAAACAATGGGACACTTGTACATCTGGAACAATGGGACACTTGTACAACATCTGGAACAATGGGACACTTGTACAACATCTGGAACAATGGGACACTTGTACAACATCTGGAACAATGGGGACACTTGTACAACATCTGGAACAATGAGACACTTGTACAACATCTGGAACAATGGGACACTTGTACAACATCTGGAACAATGGGACACTAGTACAACATCTGAAACAATGGGACACTTGTACAAAGTCTGGAACAATGGGACACTTGTACAACATTTGGAACAATGGGACACTTGTACAAAATCTGGAACAATGGGACACTTGTACTACATCTGGAACAATGGGACACTTGTACAACATCTGGAACAATGGGACACTTGTACAACATCTGGAGCAATGAGACACTTGTACAACATTTGGAACAATGGGACACTAGTACAACATCTGGAACAAGGGGACATTTGTACAACATCTGGAACAATGGAACACTTGTACAATATCTGGAACAATGGGACACTTGTACAACATCTGGAACAATGAGACACTTGTACAACATCTGGAACAATGGGACACTTGTACAACATCTAGAACTATGGGACACTTGTACAACATCTGGAACAATGGGATTCTAGTACAACATCTGGAACAATGGAACACTTGTACATCTGGAACAATGGGACACTTGTACAACATCTGGAACAATGAGACACTTGTACAACATCTGGAACAATGGGACACTTGTACAACATCTGGAACAATGGGACACTTGTACTACATCTGGAACAATGGGACACTTGTACAACATCTGGAACAATGGGACACTTGTACAACATCTGGAACAATGGGACACTTGTACAACATCTGGAACAATGGGACACTTGTACAACATTTGGAACAATGGGACACTTGTACAACATCTGGAACAATGGGACACTTGTACAACATCTGGAACAATGGGACACTTGTACAACATTTGGAACAATTGTACAACATCTGGAACAATGAGACACTTGTACAACATCTGGAACAATGGGACACTTGTACAACATTTGGAACAATGGGACACTTGTACAACATCTGGAACAATGGGACACTTTTACAACATCTGAAACAATGGGACACTTGTACATCTGGAACAATGGGACACTTGTACAACATCTGGAACAATGAGACACTTGTACAACATCTGGAACACTGGGACACTTGTACAACATCTGGAACAATGGGACACTTGTACTACATCTGGAACAATGGTACACTTGCACAACATCTGGAACAATGAGACACTTGTACAACATCTGGAACAATGAGACACTTGTACAACATCTGGAACAATGGGACACTTGTACAACACTTGTACAACATTTGGAACAATGGGACACTTGTACAACATTTGGAACAATGGGACACTAGTACAACATCTGGAACAATTGGACACTTGTACACTTGTACAACATCTGGAACAATGGGACACTTGTACAACATCTGGAACAATGGGACACTTGTACAACATCTGAAACAATGGGACACTTGTACAACATCTGGAACAATGAGACACTTGTACAACATCTGGAACAATGAGACACTTGTACAACATCTGGAACAATGGGACACTTGTACAACATCTGGAACAATGGGACACTAGTACAACATCTGAAACAATGGGACACTTGTACAAAGTCTGGAACAATGGGACACTTGTACAACATTTGGAACAATGGGACACTTGTACAAAATCTGGAACAATGGGACACTTGTACTACATCTGGAACAATGGGACACTTGTACAACATCTGGAACAATGGGACACTTGTACAACATCTGGAGCAATGAGACACTTGTACAACATTTGGAACAATGGGACACTAGTACAACATCTGGAACAAGGGGACATTTGTACAACATCTGGAACAATGGAACACTTGTACAATATCTGGAACAATGGGACACTTGTACAACATCTGGAACAATGAGACACTTGTACAACATCTGGAACAATGGGACACTTGTACAACATCTAGAACTATGGGACACTTGTACAACATCTGGAACAATGGAACACTTGTACATCTGGAACAATGGGACACTTGTACAACATCTGGAACAATGAGACACTTGTACAACATCTGGAACAATGGGACACTTGTACAAAATCTGGAACAATGGGACACTTGTACTACATCTGGAACAATGGGACACTTGTACAACATCTGGAACAATGGGACACTTGTACAACATCTGGAGCAATGGGACACTTGTACAACATCTGGAACAATGGGACACTTGTACAACATTTGGAACAATGGGACACTAGTACAACATCTGGAACAATGGGACACTTGTACAATATCTGGAACAATGGGACACTTGTACAACATTTGGAACAATGGGACACTTGTACAACATTTGGAACAATGGGACACTAGTACAACATCTGGAACAATCGGACACTTGTACAATATCTGGAACAATGGGACACTTGTACAACATTTGGAACAATGGGACACTTGTACAACATCTGGAACAATGGGACACTTGTACAACATCTGAAACAATGGGACACTTGTACATCTGGAACAATGGGACACTTGTACAACATCTGGAACAATGAGACACTTGTACAACATCTGGAACACTGGAACACTTGTACAACATCTGGAACAATGGGACACTTGTACTACATCTGGAACAATGGTACACTTGCACAACATCTGGAACAATGAGACACTTGTACAACATCTGGAACAATGAGACACTTGTACAAAATCTGGAACAATGGGACACTTGTACAACATCTGGAACAATGAGACACTTGTACAACATCTGGAACAATGAGACACTTGTACAACATCTGGAACAATGAGACACTTGTACAACATCTGGAACAATGGGACACTTGTACAACATCTGGAACAATGGGACACTTGTACAACATCTGGAACAATGGGACATTTGTACTACATCTGGAGCAATGGGACACTTGTACAACATCTGGAACAATGGGACACTTGTACAACATCTGGAACAATGGGACACTTGTACTACATCTGGAACAATGGGACACTTGTACTACATCTGGAACAATGGGACACTTGTACAACATCTGGAACAATGGGACACTTGTACAACATCTATAACAATGGGACACTTGTACAACATCTTGAAACAATGGGACACTTGCACAATATCTGGAACAATGGGACATTTGTACTACATCTGGAGCAATGGGACACTTGTACAACATCTGGAACAATGGGACACTTGTACAACATCTGGAACAATGGGACACTTGTACTACATCTGGAACAATGGGACACTTGTACTACATCTGGAACAATGGGACACTTGTACAACATCTGGAACAATGGGACACTTGTACAACATCTATAACAATGGGACACTTGTACAACATCTTGGAACAATGAGACACTTGTACAGCATTTGGAAGAATAGGACACTTGTACAACATCTGGAACAATGGGACACTTGTACAACATCTGGAACAATGGGACACTTGTACTACATCTGGAACAATGGGACACTTGTACTACATCTGGAACAATGGGACACTTGTACAACATCTGGAACAATGGGACACTTGTACAACATCTGCAACAATGGGACACTTGTATAACATCTGGAACAATGGGACACTTGTACAACATCTTGGAACAATATGACACTTGTACAACATCTGGAACAATGTGACACTTGTACAACATCTGGAACAATGGGACACTAGTACAACATCTGAAACAATGGGACACTTGTACAAAGTCTGGAACAATGGGACACTTGTACAACATTTGGAACAATGGGACACTTGTACAAAATCTGGAACAATGGGACACTTGTACTACATCTGGAACAATGGGACACTTGTACAACATCTGGAACAATGGGACACTTGTACAACATCTGGAGCAATGGGACACTTGTACAACATTTGGAACAATGGGACACTAGTACAACATCTGGAACAAGGGGACATTTGTACAACATCTTGAACAATGGAACACTTGTACAATATCTGGAACAATGGGACACTTGTACAACATCTGGAACAATGAGACACTTGTACAACATCTGGAACAATGGGACACTTGTACAACATCTGGAACAATGGGATTCTAGTACAACATCTGGAACAATGGAACACTTGTACATCTGGAACAATGGGACACTTGTACAACATCTGGAACAATGAGACACTTGTACAACATCTGGAACAATGGGACACTTGTACAAAATCTGGAACAATGGGACACTTGTACTACATCTGGAACAATGGGACACTTGTACAACATCTGGAACAATGGGACACTTGTACAACATCTGGAGCAATGGGACACTTGTACAACATCTGGAACAATGGGACACTTGTACAACATTTGGAACAATGGGACACTAGTATAACATCTGGAACAATGGGACACTTGTACAATATCTGGAACAATGGGACACTTGTACAACATTTGGAACAATGGGACACTTGTACAACATTTGGAACAATGGGACACTAGTACAACATCTGGAACAATGGGACACTTGTACAATATCTGGAACAATGGGACACTTGTACAACATTTGGAACAATGGGACACTTGTACAACATCTGGAACAATGGGACACTTGTACAACATCTGAAACAATGGGACACTTGTACATCTGGAACAATGGGACACTTGTACAACATCTGGAACAATGAGACACTTGTACAACATCTGGAACACTGGGACACTTGTACAACATCTGGAACAATGGGACACTTGTACTACATCTGGAACAATGGTACACTTGCACAACATCTGGAACAATGAGACACTTGTACAACATCTGGAACAATGAGACACTTGTACAACATCTGGAACAATGGGACACTTGTACAATATCTGGAACAATGGGACACTTGTACAACATTTGGAACAATGGGACACTTGTACAACATTTGGAACAATGGGACACTAGTACAACATCTGGAACAATGGGACACTTGTACAATATCTGGAACAATGGGACACTTGTGCAACATTTGGAACAATGGGACACTTGTACAACATCTGGAACAATGGGACACTTGTACAACATCTGAAACAATGGGACACTTGTACATCTGGAACAATGGGACACTTGTACAACATCTGGAACAATGAGACACTTGTACAACATCTGGAACACTGGGACACTTGTACAACATCTGGAACAATGGGACACTTGTACTACATCTGGAACAATGGTACACTTGCACAACATCTGGAACAATGAGACACTTGTACAACATCTGGAACAATGAGACACTTGTACAACATCTGGAACAATGGGACACTTGTACAACATCTGGAACAATGAGACACTTGTACAACATCTGGAACAATGAGACACTTGTACAACATCTGGAACAATGGGACACTTGTACAACATCTGGAACAATGGGACACTTGTACAACATTTGGAACAATGGGACACTAGTACAACATCTGGAACAATTTGACACTTTTACAACATCTGGAACAATGGGACACTTGTACAACATCTGGAAGAAAGAGACACTTGTACAACATCTGGAACACTGGGACACTTGTACAACATCTGGAACAATGGGACACTTGTACTACATCTGGAACAATGGTACACTTGCACAACATCTGGAACAATGAGACACTTGTACAACATCTGGAACAATGAGACACTTGTACAACATCTGGAACAATGGGACACTTGTACAACATCTGGAACAATGGGACACTAGTACAACATCTGAAACAATGGGACACTTGTACAAAGTCTGGAACAATGGGACACTTGTACAACATTTGGAACAATGGGACACTTGTACAAAATCTGGAACAATGGGACACTTGTACTACATCTGGAACAATGGGACACTTGTACAACATCTGGAACAATGGGACACTTGTACAACATCTGGAGCAATGAGACACTTGTACAACATTTGGAACAATGGGACACTAGTACAACATCTGGAACAAGGGGACATTTGTACAACATCTGGAACAATGGAACACTTGTACAATATCTGGAACAATGGGACACTTGTACAACATCTGGAACAATGAGACACTTGTACAACATCTGGAACAATGGGACACTTGTACAACATCTAGAACTATGGGACACTTGTACAACATCTGGAACAATGGGATTCTAGTACAACATCTGGAACAATGGAACACTTGTACATCTGGAACAATGGGACACTTGTACAACATCTGGAACAATGAGACACTTGTACAACATCTGGAACACTGGGACACTTGTACAACATCTGGAACAATGGGACACTTGTACTACATCTGGAACAATGGTACACTTGCACAACATCTGGAACAATGAGACACTTGTACAACATCTGGAACAATGAGACACTTGTACAACATCTGGAACAATGGGACACTTGTACAACATCTGGAACAATGAGACACTTGTACAACATCTGGAACAATGAGACACTTGTACAACATCTGGAACAATGGGACACTTGTACAACATCTGGAACAATGGGACACTTGTACAACATTTGGAACAATGGGACACTAGTACAACATCTGGAACAATTTGACACTTGTACAACATCTGGAACAATGGGACACTTGTACAACATCTGGAACAAAGAGACACTTGTACAACATCTGGAACACTGGGACACTTGTACAACATCTGGAACAATGGGACACTTGTACTACATCTGGAACAATGGTACACTTGCACAACATCTGGAACAATGAGACACTTGTACAACATCTGGAACAATGAGACACTTGTACAGCATATGGAACAATGGGACACTTGTACAACATCTGGAACAATGAGACACTTGTACAACATCTGGAACAATGGGACACTAGTACAACATCTGGAACAATGGGACACTAGAACAACATCTGGAACAATGGGACACTTGTACAACACCTGGAACAAAGAGACACTTGTACAACATCTGGAACAATGGGACACTAGTACAACATCTGGAACAATGAGACACTTGTGCAACATCTGGAACAATGGAACACTTGCACAACACCTGGAACAATGGGACACGTGTACAACATCTGGAACAATGGGACACTTGTACAATATCTCGAACAATGGGACACTTGTACAACTTCTGAAACAATGGGACACTTGTACTACATCTGGAACAATGGGACACTTGTACTACATCTATAACAATGGGACACTTCTACTACATCTGGAGCAATGGGACACTTGTACAACATCTGGAACAATGGGACACTTGTACAACATCTGTAACAATGGGACACTTGTACAACATCTGGAACAATGGGACACTTGTACTACATCTGGAACAATGGGACACTTGTACTACATCTGGAGCAATGGGACACTTGTACAACATCTGGAACAATGGGACACTTGTACAACATCTGGAACAATGGGACATTTGTACTACATCTGGAGCAATGGGACACTTGTACAACATCTGGAACAATGGGACACTTGTACAACATCTGGAACAATGGGACACTTGTACTACATCTGGAACAATGGGACACTTGTACTACATCTGGAACAATGGGACACTTGTACAACATCTGGAACAATGGGACACTTGTACAACATCTATAACAATGGGACACTTGTACAACATCTTGAAACAATGGGACACTTGCACAATATCTGGAACAATGGGACACTTGTACAACATCTTGGAACAATGAGACACTTGTGCAGCATTTGGAAGAATAGGACACTTGTACAACATCTGGAACAATGGGACACTTGTACAACATCTGGAACAATGGGACACTTGTACTACATCTGGAACAATGGGACACTTGTACTACATCTGGAACAATGGGACACTTGTACAACATCTGGAACAATGGGACACTTGTACAACATCTGCAACAATGGGACACTTGTATAACATCTGGAACAATGGGACACTTGTACAACATCTTGGAACAATATGACACTTGTACAACATCTGGAACAATGTGACACTTGTACAACATCTGGAACAATGGGACACTAGTACAACATCTGAAACAATGGGACACTTGTACAAAGTCTGGAACAATGGGACACTTGTACAACATTTGGAACAATGGGACACTTGTACAAAATCTGGAACAATGGGACACTTGTACTACATCTGGAACAATGGGACACTTGTACAACATTTGGAACAATGGGACACTTGTACAACATCTGGAACAATGGGACACTTGTACAACATTTGGAACAATGGGACACTAGTACAACATCTGGAACAAGGGGACATTTGTACAACATCTTGAACAATGGAACACTTGTACAATATCTGGAACAATGGGACACTTGTACAACATCTGGAACAATGAGACACTTGTACAACATCTGGAACAATGGGACACTTGTACAACATCTAGAACTATGGGACACTTGTACAACATCTGGAACAATGGGATTCTAGTACAACATCTGGAACAATGGAACACTTGTACATCTGGAACAATGGGACACTTGTACAACATCTGGAACAATGAGACACTTGTACAACATCTGGAACAATGGGACACTTGTACAAAATCTGGAACAATGGGACACTTGTACTACATCTGGAACAATGGGACACTTGTACAACATCTGGAACAATGGGACACTTGTACAACATCTGGAGCAATGGGACACTTGTACAACATCTGGAACAATGGGACACTTGTACAACATTTGGAACAATGGGACACTAGTATAACATCTGGAACAATGGGACACTTGTACAATATCTGGAACAATGGGACACTTGTACAACATTTGGAACAATGGGACACTTGTACAACATTTGGAACAATGGGACACTAGTACAACATCTGGAACAATGGGACACTTGTACAATATCTGGAACAATGGGACACTTGTACAACATTTGGAACAATGGGACACTTGTACAACATCTGGAACAATGGGACACTTTTACAACATCTGAAACAATGGGACACTTGTACATCTGGAACAATGGGACACTTGTACAACATCTGGAACAATGAGACACTTGTACAACATCTGGAACACTGGGACACTTGTACAACATCTGGAACAATGGGACACTTGTACTACATCTGGAACAATGGTACACTTGCACAACATCTGGAACAATGAGACACTTGTACAACATCTGGAACAATGAGACACTTGTACAACATCTGGAACAATGGGACACTTGTACAATATCTGGAACAATGGGACACTTGTACAACATTTGGAACAATGGGACACTTGTACAACATTTGGAACAATGGGACACTAGTACAACATCTGGAACAATGGGACACTTGTACAATATCTGGAACAATGGGACACTTGAACAACATTTGGAACAATGGGACACTTGTACAACATCTGGAACAATGGGACACTTGTACAACATCTGAAACAATGGGACACTTGTACATCTGGAACAATGGGACACTTGTACAACATCTGGAACAATGAGACACTTGTACAACATCTGGAACACTGGGACACTTGTACAACATCTGGAACAATGGGACGCTTGTACTACATCTGGAACAATGGTACACTTGCACAACATCTGGAACAATGAGACACTTGTACAACATCTGGAACAATGAGACACTTGTACAACATCTGGAACAATGGGACACTTGTACAACATCTGGAACAATGAGACACTTGTACAACATCTGGAACAATGAGACACTTGTACAACATCTGGAACAATGGGACACTTGTACAACATCTGGAACAATGGGACACTTGTACAACATTTGGAACAATGGGACACTAGTACAACATCTGGAACAATTTGACACTTGTACAACATCTGGAACAATGGGACACTTGTACAACATCTGGAAGAAAGAGACACTTGTACAACATCTGGAACACTGGGACACTTGTACAACATCTGGAACAATGGGACACTTGTACTACATCTGGAACAATGGTACACTTGCACAACATCTGGAACAATGAGACACTTGTACAACATCTGGAACAATGAGACACTTGTACAACATCTGGAACAATGGGACACTTGTACAACATCTGGAACAATGGGACACTAGTACAACATCTGAAACAATGGGACACTTGTACAAAGTCTGGAACAATGGGACACTTGTACAACATTTGGAACAATGGGACACTTGTACAAAATCTGGAACAATGGGACACTTGTACTACATCTGGAACAATGGGACACTTGTACAACATCTGGAACAATGGGACACTTGTACAACATCTGGAGCAATGAGACACTTGTACAACATTTGGAACAATGGGACACTAGTACAACATCTGGAACAAGGGGACATTTGTACAACATCTGGAACAATGGAACACTTGTACAATATCTGGAACAATGGGACACTTGTACAACATCTGGAACAATGAGACACTTGTACAACATCTGGAACAATGGGACACTTGTACAACATCTAGAACTATGGGACACTTGTACAACATCTGGAACAATGGGATTCTAGTACAACATCTGGAACAATGGAACACTTGTACATCTGGAACAATGGGACACTTGTACAACATCTGGAACAATGAGACACTTGTACAACATCTGGAACAATGGGACACTTGTACAAAATCTGGAACAATGGGACACTTGTACTACATCTGGAACAATGGGACACTTGTAAAACATCTGGAACAATGGGACACTTGTACAACATCTGGAGCAATGGGACACTTGTACAACATCTGGAACAATGGGACACTTGTACAACATTTGGAACAATGGGACACTAGTACAACATCTGGAACAATGGGACACTTGTACAATATCTGGAACAATGGGACACTTGTACAACATTTGGAACAATGGGACACTTGTACAACATTTGGAACAATGGGACACTAGTACAACATCTGGAACAATGGGACACTTGTACAATATCTGGAACAATGGGACACTTGTACAACATTTGGAACAATGGGACACTTGTACAACATCTGGAACAATGGGACACTTGTACAACATCTGAAACAATGGGACACTTGTACATCTGGAACAATGGGACACTTGTACAACATCTGGAACAATGAGACACTTGTACAACATCTGGAACACTGGGACACTTGTACAACATCTGGAACAATGGGACACTTGTACTACATCTGGAACAATGGTACACTTGCACAACATCTGGAACAATGAGACACTTGTACAACATCTGGAACAATGAGACACTTGTACAACATCTGGAACAATGGGACACTTGTACAACATCTGGAACAATGAGACACTTGTACAACATCTGGAACAATGAGACACTTGTACAACATCTGGAACAATGAGACACTTGTACAACATCTGGAACAATGGGACACTTGTACAACATCTGGAACAATGGGACACTTGTACAACATTTGGAACAATGGGACACTAGTACAACATCTGGAACAATTTGACACTTGTACAACATCTGGAACAATGGGACACTTGTACAACATCTGGAAGAAAGAGACACTTGTACAACATCTGGAACACTGGGACACTTGTACAACATCTGGAACAATGGGACACTTGTACTACATCTGGAACAATGGTACACTTGCACAACATCTGGAACAATGAGACACTTGTACAACATCTGGAACAATGAGACACTTGTACAACATCTGGAACAATGGGACACTTGTACAACATCTGGAACAATGGGACACTAGTACAACATCTGAAACAATGGGACACTTGTACAAAGTCTGGAACAAGGGGACATTTGTACAACATCTGGGACAATGGAACACTTGTACAATATCTGGAACAATGGGACACTTGTACAAAATCTGGAACAATGGGACACTTGTACTACATCTGGAACAATGGGACACTTGTACAACATCTGGAACAATGGGACACTTGTACAACATTTGGAACAATGGGACACTTGTACAAAATCTGGAACAATGGGACACTTGTACTACATCTGGAACAATGGGACACTTGTACAACATCTGGAACAATGGGACACTTGTACAACATCTGGAGCAATGGGACACTTGTACAACATTTGGAACAATGGGACACTAGTACAACATCTGGAACAAGGGGACATTTGTACAACATCTGGGACAATGGAACACTTGTACAATATCTGGAACAATGGGACACTTGTACAACATCTGGAACAATGAGACACTTGTACAACATCTGGAACAATGGGACACTTGTACAACATCTAGAACTATGGGACACTTGTACAACATCTGGAACAATGGGATTCTAGTACAACATCTGGAACAATGGAACACTTGTACATCTGGAACAATGGGACACTTGTACAACATCTGGAACAATGAGACACTTGTACAACATCTGGAACAATGGGACACTTGTACAAAATCTGGAACAATGGGACACTTGTACTACATCTGGAACAATGGGACACTTGTACAACATCTGGAACAATGGGACACTTGTACAACATCTGGAGCAATGGGACACTTGTACAACATCTGGAACAATGGGACACTTGTACAACATTTGGAACAATGGGACACTAGTACAACATCTGGAACAATGGGACACTTGTACAATATCTGGAGCAATGGGACACTTGTACAACATCTGGAACAATGGGACACTTGTACAACATCTGGAGCAATGGGACACTTGTACAACATCTGGAAGAATGGGACACTTGTACAACATCTGGAACAATAGGACACTTGTACAACATCTGGAACAAAGGGACACTTGTACTACATCTGGAGCAATGGGACACTTGTACAACATCTGGAACAATGGGACACTTGTACAACATCTGGAGCAATGGGACACTTGTACAACATCTGGAGCAATGGGACACTTGTACAACATCTGGAACAATAGGACACTTGTACAACATCTGGAACAATGGGACACTTGTACTACATCTGGAACAATGGGACACTTGTACTACATCTGGAACAATGGGACACTTGTACAACATCTGGAACAATGGGACACTTGTACAACATCTATAACAATGGGACACTTGTACAACATCTTGAAACAATGGGACAATTGCATAATATCTGGAACAATGGGACACTTGTACAACATCTTGGAACAATGAGACACTTGTACAGCATTTGGAAGAATAGGACACTTGTACAACATCTGGAACAATGGGACACTTGTACAACATCTGGAACAATGGGACACTTGTACTACATCTGGAACAATGGGACACTTGTACTACATCTGGAACAATGGGACACTTGTACAACATCTGGAACAATGGGACACTTGTACAACATCTGGAACAATGGGACACTTGTATAACATCTGGAACAATGGGACACTTTTACAACATCTTGGAACAATATGACACTTGTACAACATCTGGAACAATGTGACACTTGTACAACATCTGGAACAATGGGACACTTGTACAACATCTGGAACAATGGGACACTTGTACTACATCTGGAATAATGGGACACTTGTACAACATCTGGAACAATGGGACACTTGTACAACATCTTGGAACAATGAGACACTTGTACAACATCTGGAACAATGGGACACTTGTCCAACATCTGGAACAATGGGGCACTTGTACAACATTTGGAAGAATGGGACACTTGTACAACATCTGGAACAATGGGACACTTGTACAACATCTGGAACAGTGGGACACTTGTACAACATTTGGAAGAATGGGACACTTGTACAACATCTGGAAGAATGGGACACTTGTACAACATCTGGAACAATGGGACACTTGTACAACATTTGGAAGAATGGGACACTTGTACAACATCTGGAACAATGGGACACTTGTACAACATCTGGAACAATGGGACACTTGTACAACATCTGGAACAATGGGACACTTGTACAACATCTGGAACAATGTAGAATGTCTCTTGAGGTCTAGAATGTCTCTGGAACTCAATAGTACCTCAAGAACTCAAAAATGTCTCTAGAACTCTAGAATGTCTCTGGAACTCTAGAATGTCTCTAGAACTCAAGAATGCATCTAAAACTCTAAAATATGTCAAGAACTCTAGAATGACTCTAGAACTCAAGAATGTCTCTTGAACTCTAAAATGTCTCTAGAACTCAAGAATGTCTCTAGAACTCTAGATTGTCTCTAGAACTCTAGAATGTCTCTAAAACACTAAAATGTCTCTAGAATTCGAGAATGTCTCTAAATCTCTAGAATGTTTCTAGAACACTGGAATGTTTCTAGAACTCTAGAATGTTTCTAGAACTCTAAAACATCTTCAGAACTCTACAATGTCTCTAGAACTCTACAATACCTCTAGAACTCTACAATGTTTCTAGAACTCTATAATGTCTCTAGAACTCTAAAATGTCTCTAGAACTCTACAATGTTTCTAGAACTCTATAATGTCTCTAGAACTCTAAAATGTCTCTAGAACTCTACAATGTCTCTAGACCTCTACAATGTCTCTAGACCTCTACAATGTCTCTAGAACTCTACAATGTTTCTAGAACTCTATAATGTCTCTAGAACTCTAAAATGTCTCTAGAACTCTACAATGTCTCTAGAACTCTACAATGTTTCTAGAACTCTATAATGTCTCTAGAACTCTAAAATGTCTCTAGAACTCTACAATGTCTCTAGACCTCTACAATGTCTCTAGAACTCTAAAATGTCTCTAGAACTCTACAATGTTTCTAGAACTCTATAATGTCTCAAGAACTCTAAAATGTCTCTAGAACTCTACAATGTCTCTAGACCTCTACAATGTCTCTAGAACTCTACAATGTTTCTAGAACTCTTGAATGTCTCTAGAACTCTACAGTGTCTCCAGAGCTCTACAATGTTTCTAGAACTCTAGAATGTCTCTAGAACTCTAGAATGTCTCTAGAACTCTAAAACATCTTCAGAACTCTACAATGTCTCTAGAACTCTACAATACCTCTAGAACTCTACAATGTTTCTAGAACTCTCTAATGTCTCTAGAACTCTAAAATGTCTCTAGAACTCTACAATGTCTCTAGACCTCTACAATGTTTCTAGAACTCTTGAATGTCTCTAGAACTCTACAGTGTCTCCAGAGCTCTACAATGTTTCTAGAACTCTAGAATGTCTCTAGAACTCTACAGTGTCTCCAGAGCTCTACAATGTTTCTAGAACTCTAGAATGTCTCTAGATCTCAACAATGTCTCTAGAACTCTACATTGTCTCTAGAACTCTAAAATGTTTCTAGAACTCTAGAATGTCTCTAGAACTCTACAGTGTCTCCAGAGCTCTACAATGTTTCTAGAACTCTAGAATGTCTCTAGATCTCAACAATGTCTCTAGAACTCTACATTGTCTCTAGAACTCTAGAATGTCTCTAGATCTCAACAATGTCTCTAGAACTCTACAATGTCTCTAGAACTCTACAATGTCTCCAGAGCTCTACAATGTTTCAAGAATTCTTGAAGGACTATAGAACTCTACAGTGTCTCTAGGACTGTAGAAAGTCTCTAGAACTCAAGAATGTCTTCAGAACTCTAGAACGTCTCTAGAACTCTAGAACGTCTCTAGAACTTCCTTAATAATCTTGTCATTGGACTTCCTTCAACAAAATTCGAGAGACGTTGTTTGGTACAGTACATCTGGTGTTTGGTACAGTACATCTGGTGTTTGGTACAGTATATCTGGTGTTTGGTACAGTACATCTGGTGTTTGGTACAGTACATCTGGTGTTTGGTACAGTACATCTGGTGTTTGGTACAGTACATCTGATGTTTGGTACAGTACATCTGGTGTTTGGTACAGTACATCTGGTGTTTGGTACAGTACATCTGGTGTTTGGTACAGTACATCTGGTGTTTGGTACAGTACACCTGGTGTTTGGTACAGTATATCTGGTGTTTGGTACAGTACATCTGGTGTTTGGTACAGTACATCTGGTGTTTGGTACAGTACATCTGGTGTTTGGTACAGTACACCTGGTGTTTGGTACAGTACATCTGGTGTTTGGTACAGTACATCTGGTGTTTGGTACAGTACACCTGGTGTTTGGTACAGTACATCTGGTGTTTGGTACAGTACATCTGGTGTTTGGTACAGTACATCTGGTGTTTGGTACAGTATATCTGGTGTTTGGTACAGTACATCTGGTGTTTGGTACAGTACATCTGGTGTTTGGTACAGTACATCTGGTGTTTGGTACAGTACATCTGGTGTTTGGTACAGTACATCTGGTGTTTGGTACAGTACATCTGGTGTTTGGTACAGTACATCTGGTGTTTGGTACAGTACACCTGGTGTTTGGTACAGTACATCTGGTGTTTGGTACAGTACATCTGGTGTTTGGTACAGTACACCTGGTGTTTGTTACAGTACATCTGGTGTTTGGTATAGTACATCTGGTGTTTGGTACAGTACATCTGGTGTTTGGTACAGTATATCTGGTGTTTGGTACAGTACATCTGGTGTTTGGTACAGTACATCTGGTGTTTGGTACAGTACATCTGGTGTTTGGTACAGTACATCTGGTGTTTGGTACAGTACATCTGGTGTTTGGTACAGTACATCTGGTGTTTGGTACAGTACATCTGGTGTTTGGTACAGTACATCTGGTGTTTGGTACAGTACATCTGGTGTTTGGTACAGTACATCTGGTGTTTGGTACAGTACATATGGTGTTTGGTACAGTACATCTGGTGTTTGGAACAGTATATCTGGTGTTTGGTACAGTACATCTGGTGTTTGGTACAGTACATCTGGTGTTTGGTACAGTACATCTGGTGTTTGGTACAGTACATCTGGTGTTTGGTACAGTACATCTGGTGTTTGGTGCAGTACATCTGGTGTTTGGTACAGTACATCTGGTGTTTGGTACAGTACATCTGGTGTTTGGTACAGTACATCTGGTGTTTGGAACAGTATATCTGGTGTTTGGTACAGTACATCTGGTGTTTGGTACAGTACATCTGGTGTTTGGTGCAGTACATCTGGTGTTTGGTACAGTACATCTGGTGTTTGGTGCAGTACATCTGGTGTTTGGTACAGTATATCTGGTGTTTGGTACAGTACATCTGGTGTTTGGTACAGTACATCTGGTGTTTGGTACAGTACATCTGGTGTTTGGTGCAGTACATCTGGTGTTTGGTACAGTACATCTGGTGTTTGGTACAGTACATCTGGTGTTTGGTGCAGTACATCCGGTGTTTGGTACAGTACATCTGGTGTTTGGTACAGTACATCTGGTGTTTGGTGCAGTACATCTGGTGTTTGGTACAGTACATCTGGTGTTTGGTACAGTACATCTGGTGTTTGGAACAGTATATCTGGTGTTTGGTACAGTACATTTGGTGTTTGGTACAGTACATCTGGTGTTTGGTACAGTACATCTGGTGTTTGGTACAGTACATCTTGTGTTTGGTACAGTACATCTGGTGTTTGGTGCAGTACATCTGGTGTTTGGTACAGTACATCTGGTGTTTGGTACAGTACACCTGGTGTTTGGTACAGTACATCTTGTGTTTGGTACAGTACATCTGGTGTTTGGTACAGTACATCTGGTGTTTGGTACAGTACATCTGGTGTTTGGTACAGTACATCTGGTGTTTGGTACAGTACATCTGGTGTTTGGTACAGTACATCTGGTGTTTGGTACAGTACATCTGGTGTTTGGTACAGTACATCTCGTGTTTGGTACAGTACATCTGGTGTTTGGTACAGTACATCTGGTGTTTGGTACAGTACATCTGGTGTTTGGTACAGTACATCTGGTGTTTGGTACAGTACATCTGGTGATTGGTACAGTACATCTGGTGTTTGGTACAGTACACCTGGTGTTTGGTACAGTACATCTGGTGTTTGGTACAGTACATCTGGTGTTTGGTACAGTACATCTGGTGTTTGGTACAGTACATCTTGTGTTTGGTACAGTACACCTGATGTTTGGTACAGTACATCTGGTGTTTGGTACAGTACATCTGGTGTTTGGTACAGTACATCTGGTGTTTGGTACAGTACATCTGGTGTTTGGTACAGTACATCTGGTGTTTGGTACAGTACACCTGGTGTTTGGTACAGTACATCTGGTGTTTGGTACAGTACATCTGGTGTTTGGTACAGTACACCTGGTGTTTGGTACAGTACATCTGGTGTTTGGTACAGTACATCTGGTGTTTGGTACAGTACATCTGGTGTTTGGTACAGTACATCTGGTGTTTGGTACAGTACATCTGGTGTTTGGTACAGTATACCTGGTGTTTGGTACAGTACATCTGGTGTTTGGTACAGTACATCTGGTGTTTGGTACAGTACACCTGGTGTTTGGTACAGTACATCTGGTGTTTGGTACAGTACATCTGGTGTTTGGTACAGTACATCTGGTGTTTGGTACAGTACATCTGGTGTTTGGTACAGTACATCTGGTGTTTGGTACAGTACATCTGGTGTTTGGTACAGTACATCTGGTGTTTGGTACAGTACATCTGGTGTTTGGTACAGTACACCTGGTGTTTGGTACAGTACATCTGGTGTTTGGTACAGTACATCTGGTGTTTGGTACAGTACATCTGGTGTTTGGTACAGTACATCTGGTGTTTGGTACAGTACATCTGGTGTTTGGTACAGTACATCTGGTGTTTGGTACAGTACATCTGCTGTTTGGTACAGTACATCTGGTGTTTGGTACAGTACATCTGGTGCTTGGTACAGTACATCTGGTGTTTGGTACAGTACATCTGGTGTTTGGTAATGTACATCTGGTGTTTGGTACAGTACATCTGGTGTTTGGTACAGTACATCTGGTGTTTGGTACAGTACATCTTGTTTTTGGTACAGTACATCTGGTGTTTGGTACAGTACATC
The DNA here is from genome assembly GCF_038502225.1 of Cherax quadricarinatus. Lineage (NCBI taxonomy): Eukaryota > Metazoa > Arthropoda > Malacostraca > Decapoda > Parastacidae > Cherax > Cherax quadricarinatus. The sequence goes on from NC_091324.1 coordinate 35,377,611, forward strand.
TGGTGTTTGGTACAGTACATCTGGTTTTTGGTACAGTACATCTGGTGTTTGGTACAGTACATCTGGTGTTTGGTACAGTACATCTGGTGTTTGGTACAGTACATCTGGTGTTTGGTACAGTACATCTGGTGTTTGGTAAAGTACATCTGGTGTTTGGTACAGTACATCTGGTGTTTGGTACAGTACATCTGGTGTTTGGTAGAGTACATCTGGTGTTTGGTACAGTATATCTGGTGTTTGGTACAGTATATCTGGTGTTTGGTACAGTATATCTGGTGTTTGGTACAGTACATCTGGTGTTTGGTACAGTACATCTGGTGTTTTGTACAGTACATCTGGTGTTTGGTACAGTACATCTTGTGTTTGGTACAGTACATCTGGTGTTTGGTACAGTACATCTGGTGTTTGGTACAGTACATCTGGTGTTTGGTACAGTACATCTGGTGTTTGGTACAGTACATCTGGTATTTGGTACAGTACATCTGGTGTTTGGTACAGTACATCTGGTGTTTGGTACAGTACATCTGGTGTTTGGTACAGTACATCTGGTGTTTGGTACAGTACATCTGGTGTTTGGTACAGTACATCTGGTGTTTGGTACAGTACATCTGGTGTTTGGTACAGTACATCTGGTGTTTGGTACAGTACATCTGGTGTTTGGTACAGTACACCTGGTGTTTGGTACAGTACATCTGGTGTTTGGTACAGTACATCTGGTGTTTGGTACAGTACACCTGGTGTTTGGTACAGTACATCTTGTGTTTGGTATAGTACATCTGGTGTTTGGTACAGTACATCTGGTGTTTGGTACAGTATATCTGGTGTTTGGTACAGTACATCTGGTGTTTGGTACAGTACATCTGGTGTTTGGTACAGTACATCTGGTGTTTGGTACAGTACATCTGGTGTTTGGTACAGTACATCTGGTGTTTGGTACAGTACATCTGGTGTTTGGTACAGTACATCTGGTGTTTGGTACAGTACATCTGGTGTTTGGTACAGTACATCTGGTGTTTGGTACAGTACATATGGTGTTTGGTACAGTACATCTGGTGTTTGGAACAGTATATCTGGTGTTTGGTACAGTACATCTGGTGTTTGGTACAGTACATCTGGTGTTTGGTACAGTACATCTGGTGTTTGGTACAGTACATCTGGTGTTTGGTACAGTACATCTGGTGTTTGGTGCAGTACATCTGGTGTTTGGTACAGTACATCTGGTGTTTGGTACAGTACATCTGGTGTTTGGTACAGTACATCTGGTGTTTGGAACAGTATATCTGGTGTTTGGTACAGTACATCTGGTGTTTGGTACAGTACATCTGGTGTTTGGTGCAGTACATCTGGTGTTTGGTACAGTACATCTGGTGTTTGGTGCAGTACATCTGGTGTTTGGTACAGTATATCTGGTGTTTGGTACAGTACATCTGGTGTTTGGTACAGTACATCTGGTGTTTGGTACAGTACATCTGGTGTTTGGTGCAGTACATCTGGTGTTTGGTACAGTACATCTGGTGTTTGGTACAGTACATCTGGTGTTTGGTGCAGTACATCCGGTGTTTGGTACAGTACATCTGGTGTTTGGTACAGTACATCTGGTGTTTGGTGCAGTACATCTGGTGTTTGGTACAGTACATCTGGTGTTTGGTACAGTACATCTGGTGTTTGGTACAGTACATCTGGTGTTTGGAACAGTATATCTGGTGTTTGGTACAGTACATTTGGTGTTTGGTACAGTACATCTGGTGTTTGGTACAGTACATCTGGTGTTTGGTACAATACATCTTGTGTTTGGTACAGTACATCTGGTGTTTGGTGCAGTACATCTGGTGTTTGGTACAGTACATCTGGTGTTTGGTACAGTACATCTGGTGTTTGGTACAGTACATCTTGTGTTTGGTACAGTACATCTGGTGTTTGGTACAGTACATCTGGTGTTTGGTACAGTACATCTGGTGTTTGGTACAGTACATCTGGTGTTTGGTACAGTACATCTGGTGTTTGGTACAGTACATCTGGTGTTTGGTACAGTACATCTGGTGTTTGGTACAGTACATCTGGTGTTTGGTACAGTACATCTGGTGTTTGGTACAGTACATCTGGTGTTTGGTGCAGTACATCTGGTGTTTGGTACAGTACATCTGGTGTTTGGTACAGTACATCTGGTGTTTGGTACAGTACATCTGGTGTTTGGTACAGTACATCTGGTGTTTGGTACAGTACATCTGGTGTTTGGTACAGTACATCTGGTGTTTGGTACAGTACATCTGGTGTTTGGTACAGTACATCTGGTGATTGGTACAGTACATCTGGTGTTTGGTACAGTACACCTGGTGTTTGGTACAGTACATCTGGTGTTTGGTACAGTACATCTGGTGTTTGGTACAGTACATCTGGTGTTTGGTACAGTACATCTTGTGTTTGGTACAGTACACCTGATGTTTGGTACAGTACATCTGGTGTTTGGTACAGTACATCTGGTGTTTGGTACAGTACATCTGGTGTTTGGTACAGTACATCTGGTGTTTGGTACAGTACATCTGGTGTTTGGTACAGTACACCTGGTGTTTGGTACAGTACATCTGGTGTTTGGTACAGTACATCTGGTGTTTGGTACAGTACACCTGGTGTTTGGTACAGTACATCTGGTGTTTGGTACAGTACATCTGGTGTTTGGTACAGTACATCTGGTGTTTGGTACAGTACATCTGGTGTTTGGTACAGTACATCTGGTGTTTGGTACAGTATACCTGGTGTTTGGTACAGTACATCTGGTGTTTGGTACAGTACATCTGGTGTTTGGTACAGTACACCTGGTGTTTGGTACAGTACATCTGGTGTTTGGTACAGTACATCTGGTGTTTGGTACAGTACATCTGGTGTTTGGTACAGTACATCTGGTGTTTGGTACAGTACATCTGGTGTTTGGTACAGTACATCTGGTGTTTGGTACAGTACATCTGGTGTTTGGTACAGTACATCTGGTGTTTGGTACAGTACATCTGGTGTTTGGTACAGTACATCTGGTGCTTGGTACAGTACACATCAATCAGATAACTGCTGCAGCATATGGGCGCCTGGCAAACCTGAGAACAGCATTCCGACACCTTAGTAAGGAATCATTCAAGACACTGTACACCGTGTATGTCAGGCCCATACTGGAGTATGCAGCACCTGTTTGGAACCCGCACTTGATAAAGCACGTCAAGAAACTAGAGAAAGTACAAAGGTTTGCAACAAGGTTAGTTCCAGAGCTAAGGGGAATGTCCTATGAAGAAAGATTAAGGGAAATCGGCCTGACGACACTGGAGGACAGGAGGGTCAGGGGAGACATGATAACGACATATAAAATACTGCGTGGAATAGACAAGGTGGACAAGGACAGGATGTTCCAGGGAGGGGACACAGAAACAAGAGGCCACAATTGGAAGTTGAAGACACAAATGAGTCAGAGAGATAGTAGGAAGTATTTCTTCAGTCATAGAGTTGTAAGGCAGTGGAATAGCCTAGAAAATGACGTAGTGGAGGCAGGAACCATACACAGTTTTAAGACGAGGTTTGATAAAGCTCATGGAGCGGGGAGAGAGAGGGTCTAGTAGCAACCGGTGAAGAGGCGGGGCCAGGAGCTAGGACTCGACCCCTGCAACCACAAATAGGTGAGTACAAATAGGTGAGTACAGTACATCTGGTGTTTGGTACAGTACATCTGGTGTTTGGTACAGTACATCTGGTGTTTGGTACAGTACATCTGGTGTTTGGTACAGTACATCTGGTGTTTGGTACAGTACATCTGGTGTTTGGTACAGTACATCTGGTGTTTGGTACAGTACATCTGGTGTTTGGTACAGTACATCTGGTGTTTGGTACAGTACGTCTGGTGTTTGGTACAGTACATCTGGTGTTTGGTACAGTACATCTGGTGTTTGGTATAGTACATCTGGTGTTTGGTACAGTACATCTGGTGTTTGGTACAGTACATCTGGTGTTTGGTACAGTACATCTGGTGTTTGGTACAGTACATCTGGTGTTTGGTACAGTACATCTGGTGTTTGGTACAGTACATCTGGTGTTTGGTACAGTACATCTGGTGTTTGGTACAGTACATCTGGTGTTTGGTACAGTACATCTGGTGTTTGGTACAGTATATCTGGTGTTTGGTACAGTATATCTGGTGTTTGGTACAGTACATCTGGTGTTTGGTACAGTATATCTGGTGTTTGGTACAGTATATCTGGTGTTTGGTACAGTACATCTGGTGTTTGGTACAGTACATCTGGTGTTTGGTACAGTACATCTGGTGTTTGGTACAGTGTATCTGGTGTTTGGTACAGTATATCTGGTGTTTGGTACAGTACATCTGGTGTTTGGTACAGTATATCTGGTGTTTGGTACAGTATATCTGGTGTTTGGTACAGTATATCTGGTGTTTGGTACAGTACATCTGGTGTTTGGTACAGTATATCTGGTGTTTGGTACAGTACATCTGGTGTTTGGTACAGTACATCTGGTGTTTGGTACAGTACATCTGGTGTTTGGTACAGTACATCTGGTGTTTGGTACAGTATATCTGGTGTTTGGTACAGTATATCTGGTGTTTGGTACAGTACATCTGGTGTTTGGTACAGTATATCTGGTGTTTGGTACAGTATATCTGGTGTTTGGTACAGTATATCTGGTGTTTGGTACAGTACATCTGGTGTTTGGTACAGTATATCTGGTGTTTGGTACAGTATATCTGGTGTTTGGTACAGTATATCTGGTGTTTGGTACAGTACATCTGGTGTTTGGTACAGTACATCTGGTGTTTGGTACAGTATATCTGGTGTTTGGTACAGTATATCTGGTGTTTGGTACAGTATATCTGGTGTTTGGTACAGTATATCTGGTGTTTGGTACAGTACATCTGGTGTTTGGTACAGTATATCTGGTGTTTGGTACAGTATATCTGGTGTTTGGTACAGTATATCTGGTGTTTGGTACAGTATATCTGGTGTTTGGTACAGTATATCTGGTGTTTGGTACAGTATATCTGGTGTTTGGTACAGTATATCTGGTGTTTGGTACAGTATATCTGGTGTTTGGTACAGTACATCTGGTGTTTGGTCCAGTACATCTGGTGTTTGGTACAGTATATCTGGTGTTTGGTACAGTATATCTGGTGTTTGGTACAGTACATCTGGTGTTTGGTACAGTATATCTGGTGTTTGGTACAGTACATCTGGTGTTTGGTGCAGTACATCTGGTGTTTGGTACAGTACATCTGGTGTTTGGTACAGTATATCTGGTGTTTGGTACAGTACATCTGGTGTATGGAACAGTATATCTGGTGTTTGGTACAGTTCATCTGGTGTTTGGTACAGTACATCTGGTGTTTGGTACAGTACATCTGGTGTTTGGTACAGTACATCTGGTGTTTGGTACAGTACATCTGGTGTTTGGTACAGTACATCTGGTGTTTGGTACAGTACATCTGGTGTTTGGTACAGTACATCTGGTGTTTGGTACAGTACATCTGGTGTTTGGTACAGTACATCTGGTGTTTGGTACAGTACATCTGGTGTTTGGTACAGTATATCTGGTGTTTGGTACAGTACATCTGGTGTTTGGTACAGTACATCTGGTGTTTGGTACAGTACATCTGGTGTTTGGTACAGTACATCTGGTGTTTGGTACAGTACATCTGGTGTTTGGTACAGTACATCTGGTGTTTGGTACAGTACATCTGGTGTTTGGTACAGTACATCTGGTGTTTGGTACAGTACATCTGGTGTTTGGTACAGTACATCTGGTGTTTGGTACAGTACATCTGGTGTTTGCTACAGTACATCTGGTGTTTGGTACAGTACAGATATCTGGTGTTTGGTACAGTACACCTGGTGTTTGGTACAGTACATCTGGTGTTTGGTACAGTATATCTGGTATTTGGTACAGTACATCTGGTGTTTGGTACAGTACATCTGGTGTTTGGTACAGTACATCTGGTGTTTGGTACAGTACATCTGGTGTTTGGTACAGTACATCTGGTGTTTGGTACAGTACATCTGGTGTTTGGTACAGTACATCTGGTGTTTGGTACAGTACATCTGGTGTTTGTTACAGTACATCTGGTGTTTGGTACAGTACATCTGGTGTTCGGTACAGTACATCTGGTGTTTGTTACAGTATATCTGGTGTTTTGTACAGTACATCTGGTGTTTGGTACAGTACATCTGGTGTTTGGTACAGTACATCTGGTATTTGGTACAGTACATCTGGTGTTTGGTACAGTACATCTGGTGTTTGGTACAGTACATCTGGTGTTTGGTACAGTACATCTGGTGTTTGGTACAGTACATCTGGTGTTTGGTACAGTACATCTAATGTTTGGTATAGTACGTCTGATGTTTGGTACAGTACATCTGGAGTTTCGGTATTACAGTACATCTGGTGTTTGGCACAGTACATCTGGTGTTTGGTACAATACATCTGGTGTTTGTTACAATATGTATTGTGTTTGTTACAGTACATCTGGTGTTTGGTACAGTACATCTGGTTTTTGGTACAGTACATCTGGTGTTTGGTACAGTACATGTGGTTTTTGGTACAGTACATCTGGTGTTTGGTACATTACATCTGGTTTTTGGTACAGTACATCTGGTGTTTGGTACAGTACATCTGGTTTTTGGTACGTTACATCTGGTGTTTGGTACAGTTCATCTGGTGTTTGGTACAGTACATCTGGTGTTTGATACAGTACATCTGGTGTTTGGTACAGTACATCTGGTGTTTGGTACAGTACATCTGGTGTTTTGTACAGTACATCTGGTGTTTGGTACAGTACATCTGGTGTTTGGTACAGTACATCTATTGTTTGGCACAGTACATCTGGTGTTTGGTACAGTTCATCTGGTGTTTGGTACAGTACGTCTGGTGTTTGGTACAGTACATCTGGTGTTTGGTACAGTACATCTGGTGTTTGGTACAGTACATCTGGTGTTTGGTTCAGTACATCTGGTGTTTGGTACAATTCGTCTGGTGTTTGGTACAATACTTCTGGTGTTTTGTTATTACAGTACATCTGGTGTTTGGTACAGTACATCTAGTATTTGGTACAGTACATCTGATGTTTTGTGCAGTACATCTGGTGTTTGGTACAGTACATCTGGTGTTCGGTACAGTACATCTGGTGTTTGGCTATTACAGTACATCTGGTGTTTGGTTATTACAGTACACCTGGTGTTTAGTACAGTACATCTGGTGTTTGGTTATTACAGTACATCTGGTGTTTGGTACAGTACATCTGCTGTTTGGTACAGTACATCTGGTGTTCGGTACAGTACATCTGGTGTTTGGTATAGTACATCTGGTGTACGGTACAGTTCATCTTGTGTTTGGTACAGTACATCTGGTGTTTGGCTATTACAGTACATCTGGTGTTTGGTTATTGCAGTGCATCTGGTGTTTGGTTCAGTACAACTGGTGTTTGGTACAGTCCATCTGGTGTTTGATTATTACCTTACATCTGGTGTTTGATTATTACAGTATGGGGCATGCAAAGAGTACGTAACCTTTTTTCGGCGCATGTACACACCCTCATTTACAGGCTATTTCCCCCAACCAGCGAACCAGGTTGCTGAGAGTTGATGATGGGGCCCCGTCGTTCAACCAGTACCCTGGTTCCAGCCAATAATAAGATGGTTTTGCAATCGCAGAGGTTATGTGGGTACCACTCACCTGTCTGCCCTTGTCATTCCCATTCTAGAGCTGGTTGAAGCACGGTCTGCTATCTTGTGGCTTCTATTCTGCCTTGCTTACCGTGGAGTGCACTAATACCTATCACTGTACATAGTGTATATAGTGTACATATTGCTGTTCTAAATTGGGGAAGGATAATATAAGTCAAAACTTTTCTGCTGTGTTTATTTTGCTCCCTGTACACCCAGGATAACAGGCCATTTGGACTCCTGGGTTGTAATACAGTACATCTGGTGTTTGATTATTACAGTACATCTGGTGTTTTATATGAAACACAAGACCCCTGGTTGTCTTTAAGACCCATTGTTGTCTTCAAGACCCCTGGTTGGCTTCAAGATCCCTGGTTGTCTTCAAGACCTCTGGTTGTCTTCAAGATCCCTGGTCGTCTTCAAGATCCTTAGTTGTCTTCAAGACCACTGGTTGTCTTCAAGATCCCTTGTTGTTTTCAAGACCCCTGGTTGTCTTCAAGACCCCTGGTTGTCTTCAAGATCCCTGGTTGTCTTCAAGACCCGTGGTTGTCTTCAATACCCCTGCTTGTCTTCAAGATCCCTTGTTGTCTTCAAGATCCCTAGTTGTCTTCAAGACCCCTGGTTGCCCTCAAGACCCCTGGTTGTCTTCAAGATCCTTGGTTGTCTTCAAGACCCCTGGTTGTCTTCTAGAACCCTGGTTGTCTTCAAGACCCGATTTTTGTCTTCAAGAACCCTGCTTGTATTCAAGATCCCTAGTTGTTTTCAAGATCCCTGGTTATCTTCAAGACCCCTCGTTGTCCTCAAGACCCCTCGTTGTCCTCAAGACCCCTGGTTGTCTTCAAGATCCCTGTTTGCCTTCAAGACCCCTGGTTGTCTTCAAGACCCCTGGTTGTCTTCAAGATCCCTGGTTGCCTTCAAGACCCCTAGTTGTCTTTAAGACCCCTGGTTGTTTTCAAGACCCCTTGTTGTCATCAAGAAGGACCTGAAGTCAATGCCGGATCATCCGGGCCGTGGTTTGTATGTTTGACTACGTGCGGCCAGCAGTAACAGCCCGGTTGATCAGTCCCTGTTCCACCAGCAGGCCTGGTCATGGGCCGGGGCGCGGGGGTGTTGATGCCCGGAATATCCTCCATGTAGACTCCAGGCAGGTAGAATAACTGGGAGAATATTGGTTAGATATGTTGGCAATGGTACCTGCCTTGCCATGCGGTGGGAGTTGACCAGAGACCCTCATAGCTGGTCTTGCCATGCGGTGGGAGTTGACCAGAGACCCTCATAGCTGATCTTGCCATCCGGTGGGAGTTGACCAGAGACCCTCATAGCTGATCTTGCCATCCGGTGGGAGTTGACCAGAGACCCTCATAGCTGGTCTTGCCATGCGGTGGGAGTTGACCAGAGACCCTCATAGCTGGTCTTGCCATGCAGTGGGAGTTGACCAGAGACCCTCATAGCTGGTCTTGCCATGCAGTGGGAGTTGACCAGAGACCCTCATAGCTGGTCTTGCCATGCGGTGGGAGTTGACCAAAGACCCTCATACCTGGCTGTTAAGTGGCTGTTTGTCCTGTTTTTAACTATCCTGGTCTTTGTTTTTTAGCCTTGTGACTCAGCTTGGTCATAATACAACAGAAACCAGGCAGACTAACACATTATCACTCAGCTTGGTCATAACACAACAGAAACCAGGCAGACTAACACATTATCACTCAGCTTGGTCATAACACAACAGAAACCAGGCAGACTAACACATTATCACTCAGCTTGGTCATAACACAACAGAAACCAGGCAGACTAACACATTATCACTCAGCTTGGTCATAACACAACAGAAACCAGGCAGGCTGACTACCAGTCAGAGGTGACAGAGAGAATGAAAGCTAAACCAGAAGATGTGGCTACCAGGTTGTTCTCTTACAAGCGACCTTCAGCACCTAGACGAACTAAAAGTGAAATTTGAATTACTAAAACTGTCAGCACAATTTATCATTATATACAGTTCAATTATCATATTCTCCGACTATACAGTGAGCTACTATTGAACTGTTGACATTTTTCTTCTACATTGTAGGTTGCCTCAGTGGAAGACAAAGGTGAACCATACACCAGAGAAACTTGATAGAAGTGGTGGGGAAGTTCGCACGTTTTCTGCACCTCAGCCTTGACAGAAGTGGTGCGGGAGTTCTGATGTGTTCTGTACCTCAGCCTTGATAGAAGTGGTGGGGGAGCTCTTATGTGTTCTGTACCTCAGCCTTGATAGAAGTGGTGGGGGAGCTCTTATGTGTTCTGTACCTCAGCCTTGATAGAAGTGGTGGGGGAGTTCTGATGTGTTTTGTATCTCAGCCTTGATAGAAGTGTTGGGGGAGTTCTGATGTGTTCTGTACCTCAGCCTAGGTAGAAGTGGTGGGTGAGTTCTGATGTGTTCTCTACCTCAGCCTTGATAGAAGTGGTGAGGAGTGTTGATGTGTTCTGTACCTCAGCCTAGATAGAAGTGGTGGGGGAGTTCTGATGTGTTCTGTACCTCAGACTAGATAGAAGTGGGGGGGAGTTCTGATGTGTTCTGTACCTCATCCTTGACAGAAGTGGTGGGGGAGGTCTGATGTGTTCTGTACCTCAGTCTTGATAAAAATGGTAGGGGAGTTCTGATGCGTTCTGTACCTCACCCTTAATAGAAGTGGTGGGGGAGTTCTGATGTGTTCTGTACCTCAGCCTTGATAGAAGTGGTGGGGGAGTTCTGATGTGTTCTGTACCTAAGCCTTGATAAAGGTGGCGGGGGAGTTCTGATGTGTTCTGTACCTCAGCCTAGATAGAAGTGGAGTGGGAGTTCTGATGTGTTCCCTACCTCAGCCTAGATAGAAGTAATGAGGGAGTTCTGACGTGTTCTGTACCTCAGCCTTGATAGAAGTGATGGGGGAGTTCAGATGCGTTCTGTACCTCAGCCTTGATAGAAGTGATGGGGGAGTTCAGATGCGTTCTGTATCTCAGCCTTAATAGAAGTGGTGGGGGAGTTGTGATGTGTTCTGTACCTCAGACTAGATGGAAGAGGAGGGGAAGTTCTGATGTGTTCTGTACCTCAGCCATGAGAGAAGTGGTCGGCGAGTGTTGATGTGTTCTGTACCTCAGCCTTGATAGAAGTGGTGGGGGAGTTCTGATGTGTTCTGTACCTCAGCCTAGATAGAAGTGTTGGGGAAGTTCTGATGTGTTCTGTACCTCAGCCATGAGAGAAGTGGTCGGCGAGTGTTGATGTGTTCTGTACCTCAGCCTTGATAGAAGTGGTGGGGGAGTTCTGATGTGTTCTGCACCTCAGCCTTGATAGAAGTGGTGGGGGAGTTGTGATGTGTTCTGTACCTAATCCTTGATAGAAGTGGTAAGGGAGTTCTGACATGTTCTGTACCTCAGCCTTGATGGAAGTGGTGGGTGAGTTCTTATGTGTTCTTTACCTCAGCCTAGATAGAAGTGGTGGGGGAGTTCTTATGTGTTCTGTACCTCAGCCTAGATATAAGTGGTGGGGGAGTTCTGATGTGTTCTGTACCTCAGCCTTGATAGAAGTGGTGGGGGATTTCTGATGTGTTCTGTACCTCAGCCTTGATAGAAGTGGTGGGGGATTTCTGATGTGTTCTGTACCTCAGCCTTGATAAAAGTGGTGGGGGAGCTCTGAAGTGTTCTGTATAGATAGAAGTGGTGGGGGAGTTCTGATGTGTTCTGTATAGATAGAAGTGGTGGGGGAGTTTTGATATGTTCTGTACCTCAGCCTTGATAGAAGTGGTAGGGGAGTTCTGATGTGTTCTGTACCTCAGCCTAGATAGAAGTGGTGAGGAAGTTCTGATGTATTCTGTACCTCAGCCTTGATAGAAGTTGTGGGGGATTTCTGATGTGTTCTGTACCTCAGCCTTGATAGAAGTGATGGGGGAGTTCAGATGCGTTCTGTACCTCAGCCTTGATAGAAGTGGTGGGGGAGTTGTGATGTGTTCTGTACCTCAGACTAGATGGAAGAGGAGGGGAAGTTCTGATGTGTTGTGTACCTCAGCCATGAGAGAAGTGGTCGGCGAGTGTTGATGTGTTCTGCTCTATTGAGAATTAGGCCTTACCAGCTAAGATATAATTATATAATGAACACTTAGCTGATAAATGACAGCAAATCGTCTACACAGCCGTCCCTGCAGACGAGGTCTAGATGCTGTCGAAACCATCACAACAGTGGGCTGTCAAGAGATACAAATTGTAAGTATATTACCCCTAGGGGGTGTTATGTCAGCATATTTCATTCGATGATGGCTGACATACTTACTTGTTTGGACTCAAAAGTCCACACCTTACTGCCGATTATAGGTTGATTACAAACTCCTTGTGACTCAAGAATTGCGCAATCCCCCGATCTACAAGAAATTCGTAACATACCTTGCTCTTTGTAACGTGAGCTATGGTGTTCTCAACACCTTCGACAGATATCGGTGACTTGATAGAAGCTGAAGTGTCCTTGGATGTCCACGTCTTCCATTGTCTAGGAAACGCACACTGGTACACTATGTTCAACAAGATTAGTTTTTATTGTTCACAATGTATCACAAGAGAAGCTGATCACACTTCTCTAAGTGTTTATTGTGTTGTGTGAGACACTTTATTCACACTAACGCACAGATCAGTGTCCTTTGCTGGTTATCCTGGCGTCAGTGTCTCGTAGTAGAGTCAAAGTTAGTCTGGCTAGACGCCACAGCGCTCCATGACGTCTCTGCCCCCAGCACAAAAAAAAACGCTGACCTAGTACCTTGCATCCTTGTCGTCACCTCGATGAAGCAAAGCAGATTGTTTGTTTCTTTCTGTCTTAAGCAGAGACAACAATGTACACTTATCTTTACTATGGTAATAAAGTGGGAGCAGGATTTTCCTTAATTGTCCTGCTAAGTAAGAGATGTACTGTCTCTTATAAAAATACACGTTGCAACACCCCTGCAAGGAGCGGAGGTCACTTGATTACGCATACGACATCTGTGATCAATTACTCACTCTAGCAGTAAACAAGACGCTCGCCCCTTCTAGTGGCCCCTCAGGGCTAAGGGCTGAAGGGGGCTGATACTCCCCTCCTGGAGAAAATTTCTCCACACTGGGGGGCGGCGGAGGTTCGCTGCAGGTGAACTATTCATCACTTAACATTAATTTAATTTTCTCACTCGCCACCACTGCTGCTTGTCTTTTCTGAACAGCTTTAGTCTGTGTGGTTTCTGGAGAATCACTAATTTTGTTTTCAACACTGTGTAATTCTAACGGCACTAGTTTATTTATTGTCCGCTTATTCACTACACCTTTGCTCAAAACATCAACTGTCCTGATGATTCCATTTGCATCAGGATATATGGTCACAATTTTTCCAAGTGGCCATTGGGACCTCGGACCATCATTGTCGATAATCACTATGTCACCAGGTCTTAAGGACTTATGATTTTCAGGAACACCAGCTCCATAGAAGTGTTCTCTCAATGAGGTGAGATAGTCTTCTCGCCAAATTTTCTCCCAACGTTCAATCACTTTATTAAGGTGTTTGAATTTAAGTCTGAGTTGCTCAGGTTCGAAATAAGTAGGATCCTCTATGATTTCTTTATCATTCATAGGAGGAACAGGTTCGAGCCTTCTGCCATGGAGTAAATGAGATGGACTTAACACTTCTAAATTGTCCAGATCATCGGTAACATATGTTAGAGGTCTGTTGTTGACTCTATTTTCTATTTCAGTCACAACTGTACGGAATTCTTCTAAGTCTATTCTCTGACGATGAAGAGTCTTCCTTAAACAACGTTTTACAATGCCGATCATTCTTTCATAAAATCCGCCGTGCCATGGAGATTTAGGAGGAATGTATCTCCAACGACATCTGCGTTGATTCAGCATCTGTTGTACTTCTGGTTGATCAAAGATCTTGCTTATATAAGCAGCACCAGCAACAAAGTTCGTTGCATTATCTGAAATCATCAGTCTGGGACATGCCCTTCTGGCTGCAAACCTTCTGAATAATTTGATAAAGGTTTCAGCAGACATGTCAGTGGCTACTTCTAGATGTACTGCTCTAGTTGTAGCACAAGTGAACAAACAGATGTACACCTTGATGGGAACTTTGTCAACTGTTTTGGTTAAAATTATTGGTCCAGTATAATCTACGCCTGTCACCTCAAATGGAGTGATATGACAAACTCTTTCAGAGGGATATGGAGGTGGACCTGGATACTGACATACTCGCATATCGTAGTGACGACAAGTAATACAGTCCTTTATTTGTTTTTTCACACTTTGTCGACCTTGAGGTATCCAGTAGGATTGTCGTATATGACAAAGTGTGTCAGCTACCCCACCATGTAACACGTTACTGTGGGCGTTTTGCACAATCAGTTTTGTTAGCCAATGATTCTTGGGGATCAATATTGGATGTATGGCTTCTTTAGGTAGTGAAGAATTATGAATTCTTCCTCGACATCTTATAATCTTTTCTGAGTCGAGATAAAGTCCTAAAGAATTAATCATGACAAGTTTCTTTGGGGATTTATCTTGTGTTTCTAGAAATTTATATTCTGTAGAGAACACATCTTTCTGTATTAGTTTCACCCAGTATTTAATGGGTTCAAGACATTCATAATCAGGTTTTATTCCTTTAATGAATTTAAAGACAAGAGCTGTAACTCTTAAGAGTTTACCCAAAGATGAGTATTTAGATCCATCAATGACTATTTCTGTTGTGTCTGCAGTATTTACACAACTTATTTCTGCTGTGTTCAAGCAGACTGTTTCTTCTGGCATAATGTGAGCTTTTTGCTGAGGCCAGTTATTTCCATTAGAGAGCCAGTTCGGTCCGTGGAGCCATAATTTATTATCCACAAATTTCTTGAGTGGGACACCACGTGACAACATGTCAGCTGGATTCTCTAGGGTAGAGACGTGAAGAAAGAGATAATCTCTCTGCATCTCTTTTATTTCTGCTACTCTGTTCTGTATATAGACCAACTTACTGTTATTATTTCTTAACCACTGGAGAACTGCCTCATTATCACTCCAGATCACGGTTTTCTCAATAGTGAGATGATCAAGTACTTTGTTGAGATAGACAGCTAATTTTGTACCTACATAGAGTGCTGTCAGTTCCAATTGTGGTACTGTTCTGACCTTCAAGGGCGCTACCCTGGCCTTTAAAGTAATTAGTGTACTTCCTTCAGTATTACTCACGTAAGCTACAGCGCCATAACCTCTGGTTGACGCATCACAGAACACATGTAATGTGTAATTGTTTCCCTCTTGACCTATTTGTCTGGGAAATTTAATTTGATGAAGTTGCTTAAACTCCCTGGATATTTCATCCCTTGCTTGACTCATTTCTAGAGGCAAGTTCTCATCCCATCCAATTTTGAGTTTCCATGCATCTTGCATAAGTATTTTACCCTTTATGGTAATTGGTGAGACGAGTCCTAGAGGATCAAAACATTGTGATACCTCTGACAGTAAACTACGTTTAGTGAGTGTACTGCATGATTTATTGTTCATCCTTTTGAGACTCAAAGTATCTTCCTGTGTGTTCCAATTAAGTCCCAGCATATTGTTGCAATCAGGAATTTCAGTTTCTGGGAAATCTTCTTTGATAAGTTCCCTTAATTGCTTTGAATTTGTATTCCACATCCTTAGAGGCATATTTGCTTCTTTCATCTCCTTGTTAGCTTCTCTGTATAAGGATTTCAAATCCTCCTCTTTATTCACAGTACCTTGAAGATTGTCCACATAGAAACTTTTCTTTAAGACTTCTTTGAAGGGACTTTCAGATTTCTTCAAATGTGTATTTAGAGTAGCTTCTAATAAGAATGGAGAGGATGTTGCACCAAATAATACTGATTTGAAACGATAAGTTTTCACAGGACTTTGAGGATCATGTGGATTTTCAGGCCACAAGAATCGAGTATAATCTCTATCTATTTCTTGTAGTCCTACTCTTAAGAAAGCTTTGGAAATATCAGCCGTGTAGGCATATGGGTTTGTGCGAAATTTCATAAGCACGTCTCCAAGCTTCTCCGTTAGTGAGGGTCCGGTCATCAGACAGTCATTAAGACTTGCTACATCTTTATTTGCACGTGCGCTGCAATTATATACAACACGTAGTGGAGTGGTTTCAGAATCTTTTCTGACTCCATGGTGCGGGAGATAATGAGCGTTTGTCTTCAACTTATCTTCGACTATTTCCTCAATGAATTTATTGTCCAACTGTTCTTGTATGATATTATCATAGACAGTCAGTAGCTCTGGATTCTTCCTGAGCTCATGTATTTGTGCTTTCATCTGTCCGAAAGCCATGCGATAATTGCTAGGTAGATGTGGTGGATTTAATTTCCATGGTAACCTAACCCAATACTGTCCATCTTTATATTTGACAGTGTCCAAATATTGGTTATAAGTCTGAGACTCTTGTGGGCTTGGTTTATTTACATCAATACCTATCGCATCTAAATCCCACAACTTATCAACTGGTTCATTCATTTCTTCCAGTAATGATAATTTTTGCTGTGGTACATGATCAGCGGTTATTCTCGTAACTAGTACATTTTCCACTGAATCAATATCAGCTTCTTTCCCATTTTGAGAGGGAATGGGACCACATATCATGTGGCCTCCTGCTGTTTTCAGCAAGTGAACATCATGTTTACTTACTATATTTTGCACAAAACAGTGATAATAATCACTTCCAATGATTAAATCAATTGGACTAATTGTGTCCGTCTGTATGTCAGGACAGGCTAACTTGACCTTAGCTGCTTTCAGTGCTGCAACTGTTTCTTTTAATCCCTGGATCTGCACAGACTTAGGCAAATCATCTATTACCACAGCTTCTACTGTCTTTTTCCTGTTTCCTAGACCAACAGTGATTTTGGCTAGGTCATATGTCTGTTTACCAGAATTATGGAAAAAACCAGCTATATCTAACTGTATTTTGGCATAGGGTTGTTTATTCAGTTTCTGCAACACTGATCTTCTTATGAAGGACCTTTGTGAGCCTTGATCAAATAGTGTTAGCACATTGGTTTTGTGTAATTTATTAGATAACTCAACTCGAGCTATCGGGAGAGCAGTTGCTTTAAACTTATCTCTCACATTTAATGCTGTTGCTTGTTGACTTCCTGATTCTGTGGAAGTCTGCTGCTGTTCAGCAAAAGTATTTGGGCATAATGCTGTATGATGCATACCCTTGCATTTAAAACACTTCTTCAGTGAGCATTTTCCTCCCTTGTGTTCACCTAAACACTTGATGCATCTTTTCAGCTGATGAATACGTTGTTTACGTGCCTCCATTGATGTGTATTGAATACAATACTGTGCCCAGTGTGTTCCATCACAAAGTACACATTTTGGAGTACGTTTATGTGTGACAGTTTGTTTACTGTCTGTTGTATTCACAGCTTGATAAATGCCTATATGGGATTTCCCATTATGTGGTTTAGTGGGAGTAGGTATACTCTTTTTATACTGAGTTGAAGGTTTATTATCCACGGGATTTGTGGATTTTTCATCTTGTCTCGTTGCTTGCATGCAGGAAACTATTGTTTGTAAACCATTGCTAATTTCCTCACAAGTGAAATAGCGTTTATTGAACATAATATTTAATCGTTCAATAGTTTGTGGTGACAACTTATCCTGTACAATACCACTGATAAACCAATCACATTGTCTTAGGTCATATTTAGCACCTAGAGATATGAGACTATTGTCTAATGTAATTCTAAATGCCTGTAAGTCTGAATAACAATGTTTGGGTGGCTTCAAGCTTGATATTAAGACTGCATGTCTAACTCTGGCCTTGTCAGCATCAAAGTAATTGTCTGCTAAGACACGTAAGGCTAGTTGATAATTGCCTTTGACCACCGGAAATGACTTAATCAGTTCATAGGGTTCTCCCTTCACAAGACATTTAAGGTAATTGAACTTAGCAATCTCATCTATGTCAGTTCGTGAATTTACTATGGATTGAAAACCACTAATGAATTCTTCATAATTATGACCTTGGAAAATAGGTAATGACAATGTAGGTAAGCTTGGTAATGGGACACTTGTTGTTGTTACAGGTGTAACAGGTGGTTGCCCACTAGTTATAGTAGGTCTCTGTGACAGAGTTTTACGGCAGATAGCCTGTACTCCTGTCCACCTTAATTGTTGATCACTAAAAGTATCCAAAACATTTTTAATTTCATCTTCAGATGGATCTGATTCAAGAAATTTATTTTCATAATGTGTATAGTCTGAATTAATTATTTTCATACGTTGTGTAAATAATCCAAACTTGACCTCAAGATCATCAAAATCTATGTTTGTATCTTGAGTTAATCCTATACAGACTGAAATTAGATTTTCTAATTGTGTAATCTTAGTCTGTAAAGACTGAAACTGAGTTTTCAAACAAGCCATTTTAATGGTATACTGAAAATTCTAGCACCACACTTAGAGTGTTTATAAAACACTGTACTGCTATAAACAGCTGAGTTTTTGTTATGCTTAAGTCAGCAATAATCGAGTCAGACACTACTGACCCACTAAGCTTAACCTCAGGGTTAATGACCATGAGGGTACAGAGTACATGTGTCTGGTGTTTATGACTTGTTTGCTGTGTCAGCCTGCCCACGATGATTAATCGTAAATAACGATGTTATACACTTCATTCATTATACACTATAAATGTCACTGTATAACTGTAATCACACGTGAATATTACTTACACATATATAAATTTCACTGTTAATATATATTTGAAAGCTTACACTTTATATATAAGTTCCTTTAATATAACAGGTAGATCTATAAGAAACAAACTTTAACACAATCTTGTCTCTTAATTTCTGTCTATAAACATTATAAACACTGTGTATATATACACTCAGACATCACTCGGTGGTGTTGTTCTTAATCAGCGATTTCGCCAGATTGGAGCAGTTGATGGAGGGTGCAATACCATCCCCCGTCTTCTTGTTGGGTGAGTCACCCAGCTCCCGTTTTCGTTGGGTGAACGCTGGGTGAGCGCCCGTTTTCTTTTGGCTGCCCATTCTCTGTGATTGAGTCTGGAGGGACTCATTTATACTGATTTATATTGTAAAACACTAGTTTTACAGCTTTTTTCGAAGGACCTTGGCTCATAGGTTATTTGTACACTGTAGTACAACATATTTGGACCACAGTGTGGTCTTTATCCGGTTCGAACACGACCAAAGTTCTATTGAGAATTAGGCCTTACCAGCTAAGATATAATTATATAATGAACACTTAGCTGATAAATGACAGCAAATCGTCTACACAGCCGTCCCTGCAGACGAGGTCTAGATGCTGTCGAAACCATCACAACAGTGGGCTGTCAAGAGATACAAATTGTAAGTATATTACCCCTAGGGGGTGTTATGTCAGCATATTTCATTCGATGATGGCTGACATACTTACTTGTTTGGACTCAAAAGTCCACACCTTACTGCCGATTATAGGTTGATTACAAACTCCTTGTGACTCAAGAATTGCGCAATCCCCCGATCTACAAGAAATTCGTAACATACCTTGCTCTTTGTAACGTGAGCTATGGTGTTCTCAACACCTTCGACAGATATCGGTGACTTGATAGAAGCTGAAGTGTCCTTGGATGTCCACGTCTTCCATTGTCTAGGAAACGCACACTGGTACACTATGTTCAACAAGATTAGTTTTTATTGTTCACAATGTATCACAAGAGAAGCTGATCACACTTCTCTAAGTGTTTATTGTGTTGTGTGAGACACTTTATTCACACTAACGCACAGATCAGTGTCCTTTGCTGGTTATCCTGGCGTCAGTGTCTCGTAGTAGAGTCAAAGTTAGTCTGGCTAGACGCCACAGCGCTCCATGACGTCTCTGCCCCCAGCACAAAAAAAAACGCTGACCTAGTACCTTGCATCCTTGTCGTCACCTCGATGAAGCAAAGCAGATTGTTTGTTTCTTTCTGTCTTAAGCAGAGACAACAATGTACACTTATCTTTACTATGGTAATAAAGTGGGAGCAGGATTTTCCTTAATTGTCCTGCTAAGTAAGAGATGTACTGTCTCTTATAAAAATACACGTTGCAACACCCCTGCAAGGAGCGGAGGTCACTTGATTACGCATACGACATCTGTGATCAATTACTCACTCTAGCAGTAAACAAGACGCTCGCCCCTTCTAGTGGCCCCTCAGGGCTAAGGGCTGAAGGGGGCTGATACTCCCCTCCTGGAGAAAATTTCTCCACATGTACCTCAGCCTTGATAGAAGTGGTGGGGGAGTTCTGATGTGTTATGTACCTCAGCCTAGATAGAAGTGTTGGGGAAGTTCTGATGTGTTCTGTTCCTCAGCCATGAGAGAAGTGGTCGGCGAGTGTTGATGTGTTCTGTACCTCAGCCTTGATAGAAGTGGTGGGGAAGTTCTGATGTGCTCTGTACCTCAGCCTTGATAGAAGTGTTGGTGAGTTCTGATGTGTTCTCCACCTCAGCCTTGATAGAAGTGGTGGGGGAGTTGTGATGTGTTCTGTACCTAATCCTTGATAGAAGTGGTAAGGGAGTTCTGACATGTTCTGTACCTCAGCCTTGATGGAAGTGGTGGGGGAGTTCTGATGTGTTCTGTACCTCAGCCTTGATGGAAGTGGTGGGGGAGTTCTTATGTGTTCTGTACCTCAGCCTAGATATAAGTGGTGGGGGAGTTCTGATGTGTTCTGTACCTCAGCCTTGATAGAAGTGGTGGGGGAGTTCTGATGTGTTCTGCACCTCAGCCTTGATAGAAGTGGTGGGGGATTTCTGATGTGTTCTGTACCTCAGCCTTGATAGAAGTGGTGGGGGAGCTCTGATGTGTTCTGTATAGATAGAAGTGGTGGGGGAGTTCTGATGTGTTCTGTATAGATAGAAGTGGTGGGGGAGTTCTGATGTGTTCTGTACCTCAGCCTTGATAGAAGTGGTAGGGGAGTTCTGATGTATTCTGAACCTCAGCCTAGATAGAAGTGGTGAGGAAGTTCTGATGTGTTCTGTACCTCAGCCTTGATAAAAGTGGTAGGGGAGTTCTGATGTGTTCTGTACCTCAGCCTAGATAGAAGTGGCGAGGAAGTTCTGATGTATTCTGTACCTCAGCCTTGATTGAAGTTGTGGGGGATTTCTGATGTGTTCTGTACCTCAGCCTTGATAGAAGTGGTGGGGGAGTTCAGATGCGTTCTGCACCTCAGCCTTGAAAGAAATGGTGGGGGAGTTCTGATGTGTTCTGTACCTCAGCCTAGATAGAAGTGGTGGGGGAGTTCTGATGTGTTCTGTACCTCAGCATAAATAGAAGTGGTGGGGGAGTTCTGATGTGTTCTGTACCTCATTCTTCATAGAAGTGGTGTGGGAGTTCTGAAGTGTTCTGTACCTCAGCCTAGATAGAAGTGGTGAGGAAGTTCTGATGTGTTCTGTACCTCAGCCTTGATAGAAGTGGTGGGGGATTTCTGATGTGTTCTGTACCTCAGCCTTGATAGAAGTGGTGGGGGAGTTCTGATGTGTTCTGTACCTCAGCCTAGATAGAAGTGGTGGGGGAGTTCTTATGTGTTCTGTACCTCTGCCTAGATAGAATTGGTGAGTTAGTTCTGATGTGTTCTGTACCTAAGCCTTGATAGAATTGGTGGGGGAGTTCAGATGCGGTCTGTACCTCAGCCTTGATAGAAATGGTGGGGGAGTTCTGATGTGTTCTGTACCTCATCCTTGACAGAAGTGGTGGGGGAGTTCTGATGTGTTCTGTACCTCAGCCTAGATAAAAGTGGTGGGGGAGTTCTGATGTGTTCTGTACCTCAGCATAAATTGAAGTGGTGGGGCAGTTCTGATGTTTTCTGTACCTGAGCCTAGAAAGAAGTGGTGGGGGGAGTTCTGACGTGTTCTGTACCTCAGCCTTGATAGAAGTGGTGCGGAGTTCTGATATGTTCTGTACCTCAGCCTAGATAGAAGTGGTGGGGGAATTCTGATGTGTTCTGTACCTCTGCTTAGATAGAAGTGATAAGAACATAAGAACATAAGAACATAAGAAAGAAGGAGCACTGCAGCAGGCCTACTGGCCCATGCTAGGCAAGTCCAAGTCACATCCACTTATAGGAGGGGTAAGTTTATTTAGGCACAGGTACGTATTACTACAGTTATCATACAGTGTATATTACATAGGGTAACCCCAAAAAGTCTTACAAAGTGACTTATTTCCATTGTGATCCTTCACGCTTGTCCCCAGGATGCCACCCACACCAGCCCACCAACACTCAGGTACCCTATTAATACTAGGTGACCAGTATGTTTATTTAGGCACATGTACACATAAGTACAGTTATCATACAGTGTATATTACTTAGGATATCCTCTATAAAACTCACACAAAATGACTTATTTCTATTGGAGCGGGCCTTGATACGCTGGCAATGGGCTCCCTCATCTATGTCGTTTATGTAAATTGTGAACAACAAAGGGCCCAACACTGACCCCTGAGGAACACCGCTTGTGACGTGCCCCCATTATGATTTCTCCCCATTTATGCAAACTCTCTGCTGTCTATTTGTCAGCCATGCCTCTACCCAGGAAAAAATTTCTCCTCCTATTCCGTGTGCCTTAAGTTTCCTCAGTAGCCTCTTGTGTGGAACTCTATCGAAAGCCTTACTGAAGTCCATATACACAATATCATATTCATTACCATGATCTACCTCCTCAAACACCTTAGTGAAAAAAGTTAGTAAATTCGTAAGACAGGAACGCCCCTTTGTAAAACCGTGTTCAGATTCACTAATCAATCTGTGCCTGTCAAGATGGCTACGAATTGCTTCGGAAATTATTGATTCCATAAATTTTCCCACTATGGAGGTATAGTTCGAAGCCAAGGACCTGTCACCTGCCTTGTAGATAGGTATCACATTTGCCATTTTCCACTTATCAGGCACTATGCCAGTTTGTAGTGACATGTTAAAAAGATTAGCCAAAGGTATGCTAAGTTCCTCTTTACATTCCTTTAACACCTTTGCAAACAGTTCATCAGGACCTGGGGATTTGTTAGGTTTTAGTTTCTCTATTTGTCTGAGGACCATGTCACTAGTTACTGCAATCGTACATAGTTTATCATCCTGTTTTACATAATCTATTATTTCAGGAATATCGCTAGTATTTTCCTGGGTGAAAACTGAGAGGAAGTAGGTATTGAGAATTTCAGGAGAGAATGGTGACCTTCAGGAGAGAATGGTGACCTTCAGGAGAGAATGGTGACCTTCAGGAGAGAATGGTGACCTTCAGGAGAGAATGGTGACCTTCAGGAGAGAATGGTGACCTTCAGGAGAGAATGGTGACCTTCAGGAGAGAATGGTGACCTTTAGGAGAGAATGGTGACCTTCAGGAGAGAATGGTGACCTTCAGGAGAGAATGGTGACCTTCAGGAGAGAATGGTGACCTTTAGGAGAGAATGGTGACCTTCAGGAGAGAATGGTGACCTTCAGGAGAGAATGGTGACCTTCAGGAGAGAATGGTGACCTTCAGGAGAGAATGGTGACCTTCAGGAGAGAATGGTGACCTTTAGGAGAGAATGGTGACCTTCAGGAGAGAATGATGACCTTTAGGAGAGAATGGTGAACTTCAGAACAGAATGATGACTATCAGGAGAGAATGATGACGTTCAGGAGAGAATGGTGACCTTCAGGAGAGAATGGTGACCTTCAGGAGAGAATGGTGACCTTTAGGAGAGAATGGTGACCTTCAGGAGAGAATGGTGACCTTCAGTAGAGAATGGTGGCCTTCGGGAAAGGTGAGTACAACTAGGTGAGTACAGCTAGTTGAGTACAACTAGGTGAGAAGTACAACTAGGTGAGTGCAGCTAGTTGAGTACAACTAGGTGAGAAGTACAACTAGGTGAGTACAACTCGGTGAGTACAGCTAGTTGAGTACAAATAGGTGAGAAGTACAACTAGGTGAGTACAATTAGGTGAGTACAACTGTATGAATACGGTTAGGTGAGTACAGCTAGGTGAGTACAACTTGGTGAGAAGTACAACTACGTGAGTACAACTCTATGAGTACGGCTAGGTGAGTACAGCTAGGTGAGTACAACTTGGTGAGAAGTACAACTAAGTGAGTACAACTCTATGAGTACGGCTAGATGAGTACAGCTAGGTGATGAGGGAGTTCTGATATATTCTGTACCTAAGCCTGGAGAGAAGTGGTGGGGGAGTTCTGATGTGTTCTCTACCTCAGCCTTGATGGAAGTGGTGGGGGAGTTCTGATGTGTTCTGTACCTCAGCCTTGATATAAGTATTGGGGAGTTCTGATGTGTTCTGTACCTCAGTCTTGAAAGAAGTGGTGAGGGAGTTTTGATGTGTTCTCTACCTCAGCCTTGATAGGAATGGTGGGGGAGTTCCGGTGTGTTCTGTGCCTCAGCCTTGATAGAAGTGGTGGAGGAGTTCTGATGTGTTCTGTAGCTGAGCCTAGATAGAAGTGGAAGGGGAGTTCTGATGTGTTCTGTACCTCTGCCTAGATAGAAGTGGTGGGGAGTTTTGATGTGTTTTGTACCTCTGCCTAGATAGAAGTGGTGGAGGAGTTTTGATGTGTTTTGTACCTCTGCCTAGATAGAAGTGGTGGAGGAGTTCTGATGTGTTCTGTACCTCTGCCTAGATAGAAGTGGTGGGGAGTTCTGATGTGTTCTGTACCTCTGCCTAGATAGAAGTGGTGGGGAGTTCTGCTGTATTCTGTACCTCAGCCTAAATAAAAGTGGTGGTGGCGTTCTGATGTGTTCTGCACCTCAGCCTAGATAGAAGTGGTGGTGGCGTTCTGATGTGTTCTGCACCTCAGCCTAGATAGAAGTTGTGGTGGAGTTCTGATGTGTTTTGTACCTCAGCCTGGATGGAAGTGGTGTGGGAGTTCTGATGTGTTCTGTACCTCAGCCTTGATAGAAGTGGTGGGGGAGTTCTGATGTGTTCTGCACCTCAGCCTTGATAGAAGTGGTGGGGGAGTTCTGATGTGTCCTGTACCTCAGCCTGGATGGAAGTGGTGTGGGAGTTCTGATGTGTTCTGTATCTCAGCCTGGATAGAAGTTGTGGGGGAGTTCTGATATTTTCTGTACCTCAGCTTTGATTTGAGTAGTGGGGGAGTTCTGATGTGTTCTGTACCTCAGCCTAGATAGAAGTGGTGGGGGAGTTCTGATGTGTTCTGTACCTCAGCATAAATAGAAGTGGTGGGGGAGTTCTGATGTGTTCTGTACCTCATTCTTCATAGAAGTGGTGTGGGAGTTCTGAAGTGTTCTGTACCTCAGCCTAGATAGAAGTGGTGAGGAAGTTCTGATGTGTTCTGTACCTCAGCCTTGATAGAAGTGGTGGGGGATTTCTGATGTGTTCTGTACCTCAGCCTTGATAGAAGTGGTGGGGGAGTTCTGATGTGTTCTGTACCTCAGCCTAGATAGAAGTGGTGGGGGAGTTCTTATGTGTTCTGTACCTCTGCCTAGATAGAATTGGTGAGTTAGTTCTGATGTGTTCTGTACCTAAGCCTTGATAGAATTGGTGGGGGAGTTCAGATGCGGTCTGTACCTCAGCCTTGATAGAAATGGTGGGGGAGTTCTGATGTGTTCTGTACCTCATCCTTGACAGAAGTGGTGGGGGAGTTCTGATGTGTTCTGTACCTCAGCCTAGATAAAAGTGGTGGGGGAGTTCTGATGTGTTCTGTACCTCAGCATAAATAGAAGTGGTGGGGCAGTTCTGATGTTTTCTGTACCTGAGCCTAGAAAGAAGTGGTGGGGGGAGTTCTGACGTGTTCTGTACCTCAGCCTTGATAGAAGTGGTGCGGAGTTCTGATATGTTCTGTACCTCAGCCTAGATAGAAGTGGTGGGGGAATTCTGATGTGTTCTGTACCTCTGCTTAGATAGAAGTGATGAGGGAGTTCTGATATATTCTGTACCTAAGCCTGGAGAGAAGTGGTGGGGGAGTTCTGATGTGTTCTCTACCTCAGCCTTGATGGAAGTGGTGGGGGAGTTCTGATGTGTTCTGTACCTCAGCCTTGATATAAGTATTGGGGAGTTCTGATGTGTTCTGTACCTCAGTCTTGAAAGAAGTGGTGAGGGAGTTTTGATGTGTTCTGTACCTCAACCTTGATAGGAGTGGTGGGGGAGTTCTGATGTGTTCTCTACCTCAGCCTTGATAGGAATGGTGGGGGAGTTCCGGTGTGTTCTGTGCCTCAGCCTTGATAGAAGTGGTAGAGGAGTTCTGATGTGTTCTGTAGCTGAGCCTAGATAGAAGTGGAAGGGGAGTTCTGATGTGTTCTGTACCTCTGCCTAGATAGAAGTGGTGGAGGAGTTCTGATGTGTTCTGTACCTCTGCCTAGATAGAAGTGGTGGGGAGTTCTGATGTGTTCTGTACCTCTGCCTAGATAGAAGTGGTGGGGAGTTCTGATGTGTTCTGTACCTCTGCCTAGATAGAAGTGGTGGGGAGTTCTGCTGTATTCTGTACCTCAGCCTAAATAAAAGTGGTGGTGGCGTTCTGATGTGTTCTGCACCTCAGCCTAGATAGAAGTGGTGGTGGCGTTCTGATGTGTTCTGCACCTCAGCCTAGTTAGAAGTTGTGGTGGAGTTCTGATGTATTTTGTACCTCAGCCTGGATGGAAGTGGTGTGGGAGTTCTGATGTGTTCTGTACCTCAGCCTTGATAGAAGTGGTGGGGGAGTTCTGATGTGTTCTGCACCTCAGCCTTGATAGAAGTGGTGGGGGAGTTCTGATGTGTCCTGTACCTCAGCCTGGATGGAAGTGGTGTGGGAGTTCTGATGTGTTCTGTACCTCAGCCTTTATAGAAGTGGTGGGGGAGTTCTGATGTGTTCTGTATCTCAGCCTGGATAGAAGTTGTGGGGGAGTTCTGATATTTTCTGTACCTCAGCTTTGATTTGAGTAGTGGGGGAGTTCTGATGTGTTCTGTTCCTCAGCCTTGATAGGAGTGGTGTGGGAGTTCTGCTGTGTTCTGTACATCAGCCTTGATAGAGATGGTGGGGGAGTTCTGATGTGTTCTGTACCTCATCGTGGTTAGAAGTTATGGGGGAGTTCTGATGTGTTCTGTACCTCACCCTTGATAGGAGTAGTGGGGGAGTTCTGATGTGTTCTGTACCTCAGCCTTGATAGAGATGGTGGGGGAGTTCTGATGTGTTCTGTACCTCGGCCTTGATAGGAGTAGTGGGGGAGTTCTGATGTGTTCTGTACCTCACCCTTGATAGGAGTAGTGGGGGAGTTTTGATGTGTTCTGTACCTCGGCCTTGATAGAGATGGTGGGGGAGTTCTGATGTGTTCTGTACCTCATCCTGGTTAGAAGTGATGGGGGAGTTCTGATGTGTTCTGTACCTCACCCTTGATAGGAGTAGTGGTGGAGTTCTGATGTGTTCTGTACCTCAGCCTTTATAGGAGTCTTGGGGGAGTTCTGATGTGTTCTTTACCTCAGCTTTGGTAGGAGTGGTTGGGGAGTTCTGATGTGTCCAGAACCACAGTCTTGACAAAGGTTGCTCTGAAAATGTTCAATGCTATGGAACTGGATACCCTCAATTAAAGAAGAGGCAAGAGTTATCATACTGTTCCTCAACCGTGTTCTGTAAATTAATCGCCTCTGTATCGAACTTGAGTAACCTGTGGCATCTGCTGCTCAGATGCCACAGTGTTTGTCATGTCTTTAACTACGTGTCAATGTGGTATGTTATTAATAATATGGTATCACTTACTTACTATGTACCTCTGTAATCTTTTGACTACCATCCACATGATGGATCTGACGTGCATATTAATGATGTTGAACTGTGGCTATTTTCCAGAGGTCTCCTACCCTCACAACCTGAGAGGTCTCCTACCCTCACAACCTGAGAGGTCTCCTACCCTCACAACCTGAGAGGTCTCCTACCCTCACAACCTGAGAAGTCTCCTACCCTCACAACCTGAGAGGTCTCCTGCCCTCACAACCTGAGAGGTCTCCTACCCTCACAACCTGAGAAGTCTCCTACCCTCACAACCTGAGAGGTCTCCTACCCTCACAACCTGAGAGGTCTCCTACCCTCACAACCTGAGAAGTCTCCTACCCTCACAACCTGAGAGGTCTCCTACCCTCACAGCATGAGAGGTCTCCTACCATCACAACCCATGAGGTCTCCTGCCCTCACAACCTGAGAGGTCTCCTGCCCTCACAACCTGAGAGGTCTCCTACCCTCACAACCTGAGAGGTCTCCTACCCTCACAACCTGAGAAGTCTCCTGCCCTCACAACCTGAGAGGTCTCCTGCCCTCACAACCTGAGAGGTCTCCTACCCTCACAACCTGAGAAGTCTCCTACCCTCACAACCTGAGAGGTCTCCTACCCTCACAACCTGAGAGGTCTCCTACCCTCACAACCTGAGAGGTCTCCTACCCTCACAACCTGAGAAGTCTCCTACCCTCACAACCTGAGAGGTCTCCTACCCTCACAGCATGAGAGGTCTCCTACCATCACAACCCATGAGGTCTCCTGCCCTCACAACCTGAGAGGTCTCCTGCCCTCACAACCTGAGAGGTCTCCTACCCTCACAACCTGAGAGGTCTCCTACCCTCACAACCTGAGAAGTCTCCTGCCCTCACAGCCTGAGAGGTCTCCTACCCTTACAACCTGAGAGGTCTCCTGCCCTCACAACCTGATAGGTCTTCTGCCCTCATAGCGTGAGAGGTCTCCTACCCTCACAGCCTGAGAGGTCTCCTACCCTCACAGCATGAGAGGTCTCCTACCATCACAACCCATGAGGTCTCCTGCCCTCACAGCCTGAGAGGTCTCCTGCCCTCACAGCCTGAGAGGTCTCCTTCCCTCACAGCCTGAGAGGTCTCCTACCCTCACAGCCTGAGAGGTCTCCTACCTTAAAGCCTGAGAGGTCTCCTACCCTCATATCCTGAGACGTTTCCTACCCTCACAGCCTGAGAGGTCTCCTACCCTCACAGCCTGAGAGGGCTTATACCCTCACAGCCTGAAAGGTCTCCTACCCTCACAGTCTGAGAGGTCTCCTACCCTTACAGCCTGAGAGGACTCCTACCCTCGCAGCCTGAGAGGTCTCCTACCCTATCAGCCTGAGAGGTCTCCTACCTTCACAGCCTGAGAGGTCTCCTACCCTCTCAGCCTGAGAGGTCTCCTACCTTCACAGCCTGAGAGGTCTCCTACCCTATCAGCCTGAGAGGTCTCCTACCTTCACAGCCTGAGAGGTCTCCTACTCTCACAGCCTGAGAGGTCTCCTACCCTCACAGCCTGAGAGGTCTCCTACCCTCACAGCCTGAGAGGTCTCCTACCCTCACAGCCTGAGAGGTCTCCTACCCTCACAGCCTGAGAGGTCTCCTACCCTCACAGCCTGAGAGGTCTCCTACCCTCACAGCCTGAGA
Source organism: Cherax quadricarinatus (assembly GCF_038502225.1). Lineage (NCBI taxonomy): Eukaryota > Metazoa > Arthropoda > Malacostraca > Decapoda > Parastacidae > Cherax > Cherax quadricarinatus. The sequence goes on from NC_091324.1 coordinate 35,406,689, forward strand.
GGTCTCCTACCCTCACAGCCTGAGAGGTCTCCTACCCTCACAGCCTGAGAGGTCTCCTACCCTCACAGCCTGAGAGGTCTCCTACCCTCATATCCTGAGACGTTTCCTACCCTCACAGCCTGAGAGGTCTCCTACCCTCACAGCCTGAGAGGGCTTATACCCTCACAGCCTGAAAGGTCTCCTACCCTCACAGTCTGAGAGGTCTCCTACCCTTACAGCCTGAGAGGACTCCTACCCTCGCAGCCTGAGAGGTCTCCTACCCTATCAGCCTGAGAGGTCTCCTACCTTCACAGCCTGAGAGGTCTCCTACCCTCTCAGCCTGAGAGGTCTCCTACCTTCACAGCCTGAGAGGTCTCCTACCCTATCAGCCTGAGAGGTCTCCTACCTTCACAGCCTGAGAGGTCTCCTACTCTCACAGCCTGAGAGGTCTCCTACCCTCACAGCCTGAGAGGTCTCCTACCCTCACAGCCTGAGAGGTCTCCTACCCTCACAGCCTGAGAGGTCTCCTACCCTCACAGCCTGAGAGGTCTCCTACCCTCACAGCCTGAGAGGTCTCCTACCCTCACAGCCTGAGAGGTCTCCTACCCTCACAGCCTGAGAGGTCTCCTACCCTCACAGCCTGAGAGGTCTCCTACCCTCACAGCCTGAGAGGTCTCCTACCCTCACAGCCTGAGAGGTCTCCTACCCTCACAGCCTGAGAGGTCTCCTACCCTCACAGCCTGAGAGGTCTCCTACCCTCACAGCCTGAGAGGTCTCCTACCCTCACAGCCTGAGAGGTCTCCTACCCTCACAGCCTGAGAGGTCTCCTACCCTCACAGCCTGAGAGGTCTCCTACCCTCACAGCCTGAGAGGTCTCCTACCCTCACAGCCTGAGAGGTCTCCTACCCTCACAGCCTGAGAGGTCTCCTACCCTCACAGCCTGACCTAAAGCCAGATTTCAGTGCTGACTACTTGAAAAACAAGGCTGTTGCTGCAAGTGTTCCGAATGCTTACACAGTATGAGGTTAATGTAAAGTGAACCAGTTATACAACAAGTATCGCTGCAGATGAAGTGAGGCTGTACCAGTGAGGTGCTCATTCGCTTCACACGGCGAGGGTCCGGGTTCGGTTCCCAGCGAGGGTCGAAACATTGTATGCTTTTTTTTTACACCGATTGTCTATGTTCACCCATCAGTAAAATTGGTACCTGGGTGTTAGTGGACTGGTGTGGGTCACATCCTGGGTGTTAGTGGACTGGTGTGGGTCGCATCCTGGGTGTTAGTGGACTGGTGTGGGTCGCATCCTGGGTGTTAGTGGACTGGTGTGGGTCGCATCCTGGGTGTTAGTGGACTGGTGTGGGTCACATCCTGGGTGTTAGTGGACTGGTGTGGGTCACATCCTGGGTGTTAGTGGACTGGTGTGGGTCGCATCCTGGGTGTTAGTGGACTGGTGTGGGTCACATCCTGGGTGTTAGTGGACTGGTGTGGGTCACATCCTGGGTGTTAGTGGACTGGTGTGGGTCACATCCTGGGTGTTAGTGGACTGGTGTGGGTCACATCCTGGGTGTTAGTGGACTGGTGTGGGTCACATCCTGGGTGTTAGTGAACTGGTGTGGGTCGCATCCTGGGTGTTAGTGAACTGGTGTGGGTCGCATCCTGGGTGTTAGTGGACTGGTGTGGGTCGCATCCTGGGTGTTAGTGGACTGGTGTGGGTCACATCCTGGGTGTTAGTGGACTGGTGTGGGTCACATCCTGGGTGTTAGTGGACTGGTGTGGGTCACATCCTGGGTGTTAGTGGACTGGTGTGGGTCACATCCTGGGTGTTAGTGGACTGGTGTGGGTCACATCCTGGGTGTTAGTGGACTGGTGTGGGTCACATCCTGGGTGTTAGTGGACTGGTGTGGGTCACATCCTGGGTGTTAGTGGACTGGTGTGGGTCACATCCTGGGTGTTAGTGGACTGGTGTGGGTCGCATCCTGGGTGTTAGTGGACTGGTGTGGGTCACATCCTGGGTGTTAGTGGGCTGGTGTGGGTCACATCCTGGGTGTTAGTGGACTGGTGTGGGTCGCATCCTCGGCGTTAGTTGACTGGTGTGGGTCACATCCTGGGTGTTAGTGCACTGGTGTGGGTCGCATCCTGGGTGTTAGTGGACTGGTGTGGGTCACATCCTGGGTGTTAGTGGACTGGTGTGGGTCACATCCTGGGTGTTAGTGGACTGGTGTGGGTCACATCCTGGGTGTTAGTGTACTGGGGTGGGTCATATCCTGGGTGTTAGTGGGCTGGTGTGGGTCACATCCTGGGTGTTAGTGGACTGGTGTGGGTCGCATCCTGGGTGTTAGTGGACTGGTGTGGGTCACATCCTGGGTGTTAGTGGACTGGTGTGGGTCACATCCTGGGTGTTAGTGGACTAGTGTGGGTCACATCCTGGGTGTTAGTGGACTGGTGTGGGTCGCATCCTGGGTGTCAGTGGACTGGTGTGGGTCACATCCTGGGTGTTAGTGGACTGGTGTGGGTCACATCCTGGGTGTTAGTGGACTGGTGTGGGTCACATCCTGGGTGTTAGTGGACTGGTGTGGGTCGCATCCTGGGTGTCAGTGGACTGGTGTGGGTCACATCCTGGGTGTTAGTGGACTGGTGTGGGTCACATCCTGGGTGTTAGTGGACTGGTGTGGGTCACATCCTGGGTGTTAGTGGACTGGTGTGGGTCACATCCTGGGTGTTAGTGGACTGGTGTGGGTCACATCCTGGGTGTTAGTGGACTGGTGTGGGTCACATCCTGGGTGTTAGTGGACTGGTGTGGGTCACATCCTGGGTGTTAGTGGACTGGTGTGGGTCACATCCTGGGTGTTAGTGGACTGGTGTGGGTCACATCCTGGGTGTTAGTGGACTGGTGTGTGTCACATCCTGGGTGTTAGTGGACTGGTGTGGGTCACATCCTGGGTGTTAGTGGACTGGTGTGGGTCTCATCCTGGGTGTTAGTGGACTGGTGTGGGTCACATCCTGGGTGTTAGTGGACTGGTGTGGGTCACATCCTGGGTGTTAGTGGACTGGTTTGGGTCACATCCTGGGTGTTAGTGGACTGGTGTGGGTCACATCCTGGGTGTTAGTGGACTGGTGTGGGTCACATCCTTGGTGTTAGTGGACTGGTGTGGGTCACATCCTGGGTGTTAGTGGACTGGTGTGGGTCACATCCTGGGTGTTAGTGGACTGGTGTGGGTCACATCCTGGGTGTTAGTGGACTGGTGTGGGTCACATCCTGGGTGTTAGTGGACTGGTGTGGGTCACATCCTGGATGTTAGTGGACTGGTGTGGGTCACATCCTGGGTGTTAGTGGACTGGTGTGGGTCACATCCTGGGTGTTAGTGGACTGGTGTGGGTCACATCCTGGGTGTTAGTGGACTAGTGTGGGTCACATCCTGGGTGTTAGTGGACTGGTGTGGGTCACACCCTGGGTGTTAGTGGACTGGTGTGGGTCACATCCTGGGTGTTAGTGGACTGGTGTGGGTCACATCCTGGGTGTTAGTGGACTGGTGTGGGTCACATCCTGGGTGTTAGTGGACTGGTGTGGGTCACATCCTGGGTGTTAGTGGACTGGTGTGGGTCACCTCCTGGGTGTTAGTGGACTGGTGTGGGTCACATCCTGGGTGTTAGTGGACTGGTGTGGGTCACATCCTGGGTGTTAGTGGACTGGTGTGGGTCACATCCTGGGTGTTAGTGGACTGGTGTGGGTCACATCCTGGGTGTTAGTGGACTGGTGTGGGTCACATCCTGGGTGTTAGTGGACTGGTGTGTGTCACATCCTGGGTGTTAGTGGACTGGTGTGGGTCACATCCTGGGTGTTAGTGGACTGGTGTGGGTCTCATCCTGGGTGTTAGTGGACTGGTGTGGGTCACATCCTGGGTGTTAGTGGACTGGTGTGGGTCACATCCTGGGTGTTAGTGGACTGGTGTGGGTCACATCCTGGGTGTTAGTGGACTGGTGTGGGTCACATCCTGGGTGTTAGTGGACTGGTGTGGGTCACATCCTGGGTGTTAGTGGACTGGTGTGGGTCACATCCTGGGTGTTAGTGGACTGGTGTGGGTCACATCCTGGGTGTTAGTGGACTGGTGTGGGTCACATCCTGGGTGTTAGTGGACTGGTGTGGGTCACATCCTGGGTGTTAGTGGACTGGTGTGGGTCACATCCTGGGTGTTAGTGGACTGGTGTGGGTCACATCCTGGGTGTTAGTGGACTGGTGTGGGTCACATCCTGGGTGTTAGTGGACTGGTGTGGGTCACATCCTGGGTGTTAGTGGACTGGTGTGGGTCACATCCTGGGTGTTAGTGGACTGGTGTGGGTCACATCCTGGGTGTTAGTGGACTGGTGTGGGTCACATCCTGGGTGTTAGTGGGCTGGTGTGGGTCACATCCTGGGTGTTAGTGGACTGGTGTGGGTCACATCCTGGGTGTTAGTGGACTGGTGTGGGTCACATCCTGGGTGTTAGTGGACTGGTGTGGGTCACATCCTGGGTGTTAGTGGGCTGGTGTGGGTCACATC
>NC_091324.1:35416202-35443702 GCF_038502225.1 Cherax quadricarinatus
TTACCTACACTGGGCCATATCTGGGGCAATCTTGGCTTACCTGCACTGGTTCATACCTGGGATAAGCATGGCTTATCTACATTGGTCATATCTGGGAAAAGCCTGGGCTACCTACTCCGGTTCATATCTGGGATAATCCTGGCTTTCCTACATTGGGTCACATCTGGGAAAAGCCTGTCTTATTTACACTAGTCATAACTGGGGAAAGCCTAGCTTACTTTTACTGGGTCATATCTGTGATAAGCCTGGCTTACCTACACTCGTCATATCTGAGAGAATCCTGGCTTCTCTACACTGGGTCATTTCTGGGTCAATCATGGCTTACCAACACTGGGTCGTATCTGGGATAACCCTGGTTTCCCTACACTGGGTCATATCTAGGATAATCCTTGCTTACCTACACTACTCATACCTGGGACAATCCTGGCTTACCTACGCTGGGTCACATCTGGGATAAGCCTGGCTTACCTACACTGGTCATATCTGGGATAATCGTGGCTTACCTACACTGGGTCATATCTGTAATAAATATGGATTACTAAGGCTGGGTTATATCTGTTGGATAATCCTGCCCTACCTACACTGGGACATATATGTCATAATTCTGGCTTACCTACACAGGGTCATGTCTGGGATAAGCTTGGCTTACCAACACTGGATCATATCTGGGATAAGCTTGGCTTTCCTTCACTGTGTCATATCTGGGAAAATCCAGGCTTAACTACACTGCGTCATATCTGGGATAATCCTGGCTTACCTACACTTGGCCATATCTGGGGTAATCCTGGCTTACCTGCACTGGTTTATATCTTGGATAATCCTGGCTTACCTACACTGGGTTATATCTGGGATACGCCTGGTTTACTTACACTGGGTCATATACGAAATAATCCTGTCTTACTTGCACAAAGTCATATCTGTGATAAACCTGGCTTATCTACACTGGGTTATATCTGGCATGAGCCTGGCTTAACTACACTTGGTCATATCTATGATGAGCATGGCTTACCTACTCTGTTTCATATCTTGGATAAGGCTGGCTTTCCTTCACTTCATCATGTATCTGAGATAAGTCTGGCATGCCTATGCCGGGTCATATCTGGGTTAAGCCTGGCTTTCTTATACTGGATCAATTCTGGAATAATCCTGGCTTACCTGCACTGGGTCATATCTGGGACAATCCTGTCTTACCTTCTTTGGGTCATATCTTGGATAATCCTGGCTTAACTACATTGGGTCATATCTGGGATAAAACTGGCTTACCTACACCTTGTCATATCCGGGATAAGACCGTTATACCTATACTGGGTCATATCAGGGGTAAACCTGGCTTACCTGCACTGGGTTATATCTGGGATAAGCCTGGCTTACCTGCACTGGGTCATATCTTTGATAATCCTGGTTTTCCCACACTGAGTCATATCAGAGATAATCCTGTCTTACTCGCGCAAGGTCATATCTATGATAAGCCTGACTTGCCTACACTGGATCATATATCTGAGAAAAGCCTGGCATACCTACACCGGTTCATATCAGGGTTAAGCCTGGCTTTCCTACACTAGATCATATCTGTGATAATCCTGGCTTTCCTACCCTGGGTCATATCTGGGATAATGATGGTTTACCTACACATGCTCATATCTGGGATAATCCTGGATTAACTAAATGAGTCATATCTGGGATAATTCTGGCTTACCTACACATGGTCATATATGTGATAATCCTGGCTTTCCTACCCTGGGTCATATCTGGGATAATGATGGCTTACCTACACATGCTCATATCTGGGATAATCCTGGATTAACTAAATGAGTCATATCTGGGATAATTCTGGCTTACCTACACATGGTCATATATGTGATAATCCTGGCTTTCCTACCCTGGGTCATATCTGGGATAATGATGGCTTACCTACACATGCTCATATCTGGGATAATCCTGGATTAACTAAATGAGTCATATATGTGATAATCCTGGATTAACTAAATGAGTCATATATGTGATAATCCTGGCTTACTTACACCGGGTCATGTCAGGGATTTATTTATTTATTTATTTAATTATTTATTTGAACATGATACAGTGAGGTACAAAGTTATTACAGTGCAACATGCCAAAGCCCCTTGTATGCAGAGCATTATGGGCAGGCTTAAAATTAACTTAAGATTAACTAAGCAATGATATATTCAGTGGTAAAAACATTATTGTAAACAGATAACAATTTAGCACAAATGAGTATTACAAAGACAGGTCATGTGGTCATTTACTGTGTTGCTGAACATTCAGTAGAATAGAGTATTCTGTTAGGTAATGTAATTAAAAAATAAAGTTTGATTGAGTCACAGGTTAGACATTTATGAGATACAATAATGAGAAACATTTACGAGATACAATTTATGAGATACAATTTTTCAGTATTTATTTAATTGTGTGTGAGTAAGTGATTTTAGAGAAGAGACTTGAATTTATGAACAGACAGTGTTTCTTTTATATTCACAGGTAATGAATTCCAGATTTTAGGGCCTTTTATGTGCATTGAGTTTTTGCATAGCGTGAGATGGACACTGGGAACATCAAAGAGTGATCTGTGCCTTGTGTTATGATCATGTGTTCTGTTGAGGTTGGTAATGAGACGTTTGAGGGGAGGGTTTATATCAGAGTTAAGTGTTCTATGAATGTAGTAGGTGCAGTAATAAGTATGGATGTTGTGTATGGTGAGTAGGTTTAGTGTTTTGAATATTGGTGGAGTATGCTGCCTGTAGTGGGAATTTGTTATCATTCTGACTGCAGCCTTTTGTTGGGTAATTAGTGGTCTGAGATGGTTTATTGTTGTTGAGCCCCATGCACAAATTCCATAGGTGAGATAGGGGTAAATAAATGAGTGGTATAGGGCCGGGAGGGCTGACTGTGGAACATAGTACCGTATCTTCGATAGTATGCCTACGGTCTTGGGAATTTTTTTGGAAATTTGTTGTATATGTGTTTGAAATTTGAGTCTATTATCAAGGTGGATTCCTAGGAATTTTCCCTCTGTGAGTTTTGTGATAGGTGATCCGTTTATCATTATGTTAAGAGGGACGTCTGTAGCTCTGTTACCAAACTGAATGAAGTAGGTTTGGTCAGTGTTTAGAGTAAGTTTGTTAGTACTCATCCAGGTAGATATTTTCTGTAATTCGGTATTCACAGTATTGGCTAGCATGACTGGGCTCGGGTGAGAGAAGACGTATGTAGTGTCATCTGCAAATAGTGTGGGTTTGAGTAGTTGCGATGCATTTGGTAGGTCATTTATGTATATGAGAAAGAGAAGAGGGCCTAGGACACTTCCCTGTGGAACACCAACTGTAATTGGCTGTGCTGAAGAGTTTGCCCAGTTTGTGTACACATATTGGGTTCTGTTGCTGAGGTAAGACTTGAGGTAGTTGAGGGAGTGCCCTCTTATACCATGGTGCGACAATTTTATATGGAGCAAGTCATGGTCAACTGTATCAAAAGCTTTACGTAAGTCTATGAAGATCCCCAGTGGGACTTATTTTTTCTCTATTGCAGTGTATATGTGTTCTAGCATGTGTATAATAGCATCATTAGTATTTTTATTAGGCCTGAACCCAAACTGACAGGGGTTGAGTATGTTGTGGGAGATGAGGTAGGAATAGATTCGCTTCTGAATTAATTTTTCGAAGATTTTAGAGAGAGGGTGTAAGTTGGATATTGGCCTATAGTTATTCAAGTCTGTGTGGTCTCCTCCTTTATGGATCAGGGTGACCCTTGCTATTTTGAGAACTGTAGGAAAGGTAGAGAATTCAATGGATTTGTTAAAAAGTGTTACAATGATTGGCATAGACATCTGTAGTATCAGGCTTTAGCTAGGTTTCGGTGAGAGTAATGATGGACATACTGGCATGCAGGGAATTTAGTAATGCTATGAGGTCATCGTAATGTTTACTTAAAGATCTGATAGTGTAGTTAAAGACAGTTATGTTGTTGTTGGCTCTGAGAAGTGCCTTTGATTGTTCTGCTGTGTAGTAATTACAGTTACTGTGTGATTCATTTAAGTCATCCAATAAGAGGTTGGTATCAGGATCAATGCTTGTTATCATAAGATTTATAGTGAATCTATAGTTAGAATTAAGTATAAGACAAAATAAATATTCTAAAGCTATAAAATAGCACCTGAGTTATTTTAACAAATGTAAAAAATATGAGCTAAGGAAGTTTTTTAAAGCTAAAATAAAGGAGACAATATAAAGGGAACATAATGGGAAAATAGTGAACTTATTACACTTTAGCACCTGAGAATAGCACTTTGATTATTTTAACAATTGTGAATATATGAACTAAGATTGTTATGTAAAGCTATATTAAAGCTAAAATAAAGGAGAAAATATATAGGGACTAAATTAAATACTGGTAAACAAAGTTAAACTGGCAGATAGTAACTAAGATATGATGTTGATTTGGGAGTAAGATCTGATTTGTTATATATAATAAGTTGAGCAATTTATTGTACTATAAAGAGTAAAAAATAATATGAGGTAGTTGGTAGTAGCAGCAAAAGATAGTTTTGGGCCTTGAACAATAATGTAGCTGAAATATACACTAATTGCACACACAATATAGTCACTAAGATATGATAATAATCTGAGAGTAGGAGTTGCCTTATAGCATAAAGTTTGAGCAATTAATATCACTATAGGAATATTATTTGAGGTAGTTGACACTAGCTAGTGAGGGAAGGTTCAAGGTACTGCACAGTAGTGTACTAGGAACATACACTAGTTTGTTATTTGTTGTTTGAGAGAAAAGGGAAAATTAGGTATGATTATAAGAGAATTTTAACAGTGTTTAAGTAGGAAAGAAAAGAGTAATACGCTGGTTCATATCGGGGGTAATCCAGGCTTACCTACAATGGGTCATGTAAGGGAAAAGCCTGGTTTACCTACACTGGGGTTATATCTGGGATAAGCCTGGATTACCTACTCTGGGTCACATCGCTTACCTACACTGGGTAATATCTGGGATAAGCCTTGCCTACCTTCACTGGGTCATATCTGGGATAATTCTGGATTACCTTCACTGGGTCATATCTGGGATAAGCCTGGCTTACCTTCAATGGGTCATATCTGGGATAATCCTGGCATACCTACACTAGGTCATATCTTGGATAATCCTGGCCTACCTAAACTGGGTCATATTTGAGATAATCCTGGCTTACCTACACTAGGTTATATCTAGGATACGCGTGGCTTACCTACACTGGGTCATATCTCAGATAATCCTGGCTTACCTACACTAGGTTATATCTAGGATACGCGTGGCTTACCTACACTGGGTCATATCTGAGATAATCCTGGCTTACCTACACTAGGTTATATCTAGGATACGCGTGGCTTACCTACACTGGGTCATATCTGGGATAAGCCAGGCTTACCTACACTGCATCATATATCTGGGATAAGCCTGGCATACCTACACCGGGGTCATATCTGGGTTAATCCTGGCTTTTCTACACTGGATCATATCTGGGATAATCCTGGCTTACCCACACTGGGTTATATCTGGGATAAGCATGGTTTACCTACACTGGGTTATACCTGGGATAATCGTGGCTTACCTTCACTGGGTCATATCTGTTATAAGCCTGGCTTGCCTACACTGGTCATAACTGGGGTAAGCCTGGCTTACCTTTACTGAGTCATATCTGGGATAAGCCTGGCTTCCCTACACTGGGTCATATCTATTATAATCCTGGCTTACCTACACTGGTCCTACCTGGGACAATCCTGGCTTACCTACACTGGGTCATATCTCTGATAAGCCTGGCTTGCCTACACTGGTCAAATCTGGGATAATCCTGGCTTACTTACACATGGTCATATCTGTGATAATCCTGGCTTACCTACACTGGGTCATATCTGTGACAATCCTGGGTTACCTACACTGGGTCATCTATGTGATCATCCTGGCTTACCGACACTGGGTCATATCTTTGATAAGCCTGGCTTGCATTCACGAATCATATCTGGGATAATCCTGGCTTACCTACACTGGGTCATATCTGTGACAATCCTGGCTTACCTACACTGGGTCATATCTTTGATAAGCCTGGCTTGCATTCACGAATCATATCTGGGATAATCCTGGCTTACCTACACTGGGTCATATCTGTGACAATCCTGGCTTACCTACGCTGCGTCATATCTGAGATAAGCCTGGCTTACCTCCTTCTCTGGTCATATCTCTGATAAGCCTGGCTTACCTACACTGGTCAAATCTGGGATAATCCTGGTTTACCTACACTGGGTCATATCTGTGATAATCCTGGCTTACCAACACTGGGTCATATCTGTGACAATCCTGGCTTACCTACACTGGATCATCTCTGTGATCATCCTGGCTTACCAACACTGGGTCATATCTTTGACAATCCTGGTTTACCTACACTGGGTGATATCTGGGATAAGCCTGGCTTCCCTTCACTGGGTCATGTCTAGGATAATCCTGGCTTACCTACACTGGTCCTATCTGGGACAATCCTGGCTTACCTACACTGGGTCATATCTTTGATAAGCCTGGCTTGCATTCACGAGTCATATCTGGGATAATCCTGGCTTACCTACACTGGGTCATATCTGTGATAATCCTGGCTTACCTACACTGGGTCATATCTGTGATAAACCTGGCTTACCTACACTGGGTCATATCTGTGACAATCCTGGCTTACCTACACTGGGTCATCTCTGTGATCATCCTGGCTTACCGACACTGGGTCATATCTAGAATAATCCTGGCTTACCTACGCTGCCTCATATCTGAGATAAGCCTGGCTTACCTCCTACTCTGGTCATATCTTGGATAATCCTGGCCTACCTTCACTGAGTCATATCTGGGATAAGCCTGGCTTACCTACCCTGGGTTTTCTTGATGTGTAAGTAACAATTTTGCTTCTGTTAATTAGCATTCACATCATGATAATCCCGTTAAACCGATTTTACTGCAGGTTTATGTATGGTCTCAGTTCGATAACGATCTATCAGATTTATGTACAACTTTACGTTATCTTTCTATGTCCCAGGAATTCCGAAGATAACTGAGCTAACATGGTATTATATGAGGCGTTATTTATGTGTCCCGTAGCTGGCTTGGTAGCGCACTCGCACCACACACGGAGGTCCGTGGTTCAATCCTCCGTACGGGTGGAAATATTGGGTGTGTTTCCTTAAGATACCTCCTGTCCCTGTTCACCTAGCAGTAAGTAGGTACTTTGGTGCTAATTGCCTTACATCTGCTGTCACTATTCACGCAGCAGTAAGTAGGTATCTGAGTGTAATTACCTTACACCTGCTGTCACTGTTCACCTAGCAGTAGGTACCTGAGTGTTAGCCGACTGGTGTGGGCCACATTCTGGTGGACGAAATTAACCCAAGTTGCTAGAAATGCTGTGTATAACCAGGGACTTTGTATACTGTGTATTATTGATGTCAGCTATGGTCTGCATATGTTGTATCATGTACTTGTGGAAATAAAGGTTACTATTATAAGTTTTTCTTACCAGTGTAAGTTGTGTTGTGAGTCTTGAAGAGCGAGGAAGGCCGCCTCAGAGCACCTAGATGACGTCTCCAGTTCAAAGTGTTGACAAGTGATGCTCACTCTGTCACTGCTGCTCTCACTCTGGACACATAAATGGTTCACATAAGTTGATTAGACTCATGTGTAACATATGGCATCTTTATTGTAGACGTTTCGCCATCCAGTGGCTTTATCAATATAAATACTAGGACATAATTTGAAGACAGTAGAACCATATACAAAAGATCAGGTAATCAGTCCTTCAGCCTTGGAGTTGGTGTGAAGAACACCGAGAAGCACTCTCCTCAGGCTCAATCTTGACCACCTTCGTATACACACACATCCACACCAAGAATGTCATAACTAGTAAAGCCCCCACAGATCTGTACAAGCTACGTCAAGCCTCACAACGTACCAAACTACACCTCTACAGAACTCTAATATGACCTATGATTACTTATTCTCCTGTAGCTCTCTCAATCTCTTGCAGCTAAGACCAACAAACTTAAACTGCAGCGTATCCAGAACAAGGCTCTGTGCTGGGTGTATGATGTTAGCTGGGACGACTTGGCCACAAGCGAGTCACACCATGCCCAGTCAAGCATCCCGGCGCTGAACGTGTACTGGAAGACGTTCACTGAGAGATAGATTGTCAAAGTACAAACAATGCATGACTCCTGAACGTCTCATCATGACGAGTACATTCGTGGACCTGCAAACCCACACAATCTATTGTACTCCTTGCATGACCCTGCTTCTAACCCTATGTAAAGTTAACTTCTACTCTCACTAGCCTGTTTTAACAGGTGTGAACCTTAAAAGATGTACCTTTTAAAATCCCACCTTACATCATCACTGGCTTTTCTCACAGGTACCTGCGCATGTTAGTTTTGGCGTATACTCAGTCCGTTCTGGCCTATCAGTCCTCCTCGCCACACCAGTCTGTAACCCACTATCACATTAGCCACTGGGTTAAGCTCTGGTACTATCCCTTCCACTCATATCCTACTTATCCACTTCCTTGCTCATCCCACAATGATCTTACCAACACTCTCTCCATCTTGATCTTGCCTGTGCTCCAGACTCTTTACTTCTACGGTGTTCTTCACATCAACTCCAGGACTGAGGGACTGATTACCTCATCTTTTGAATATAGTTCTACTGTCTTCAAACTATGTCCTAGAATTTGCACTGATAAAGCCACTGAATAATGAAACGTCTACAACAAAGATACCCAGATGTTGTATATGTACCTAATTACACAATTCGTGTACACAACTTTAAGGTAATCAGTCCCACAGCCTGGAGGAGATGTAATCAGTTCATTATTAAGAACATAGCATCTGCGTGAAGAGACAAATATACTGGGGACAGCAGGTAGTGTCACCTCGCACAACCACACAGGTGGAAGCAGGTCACTGCTGTAGGTTAGGCAAGTGTACAGTTGTATGGACTCATGTTGCCACACAGTGGCTTCATCAGACCATACAAAGGAGAATGTTGAAGAACAGGAGGAGTTTCAAGTAATCGGTCCCGAAGCCTTGAGTCATCAACCATGGAGGGTCAATAACCATGGAGGGTCAGTAACCCTGGGGGGTCAGTAAGCATGGAGGGTCAGTAACCGTGGAGGGTCAGCAACGATGGAGGGTCAGAAACCATGGAGGATCAGTAACCATGCAGGGTCAGTAACAATGGAGGGTCAGTAACCATGGAGGGTCAGTAACCATGGAGGGTCAGTATCCATGGAGGATCAATAACCATGCAGGGTCAATAACAATGGAGGGACAGTAACCCTGGAGGGTCAGTTAAAATGGAGGATCAGTAACCATGCAGGGTCAATGGAGGGTCAGTAACCCTGGAGGGTCAGTAACAATGAAGGGTCAGTAACGCTGGAGGGTCAGTAACCCTCGAGGGTCAGTAACCATGGAGGGTCAGTAACCATGGAGGGTCAGTATCCATGGAGGATCAATAACCATGCAGGGTCAGTAACAATGGAGGGTCAGTAACCCTGGAGGGTCAGTTACAATGGAGGATCAGTAACCATGCAGGGTCAATGGAGGGTCAGTAACCCTGGAGGGTCAGTAACAATGAAGGGTCAGTAATGCTGGAGGGTCAGTAACCCTCGAGGGTCAGTAGCCCTGGTGGGTCAGTAACCATGGAGGGTCAGTAACCCTGGAGCGTCAGTAACCATGGAGGGTCAGTAACCATGGAGGGTCAGTAACCATGGAGGGTCAGTAATCATGGAGGGTCAGTAACCATGGAGGATCAGTAACCCTAGAGAGTCAGTAACCATGGAGAGTTAGTAACCATGGACGTTAAGTAACCATGAATGGCCAGTAACCATGAAGGGTCAGTAACCATGGAGGGTGAGTAACCCTGGGGAATCAGTAACCATGGAGGGTCAGTAAACATGGAGGGTCAGTAACCATTGAGGGTCAGTAACCATGGAGGGTCAGTAACCCTGCAGCGACAGTTACCATTGAGGATCAGTAACCATGGAGGGTCAGTAACCATGGAGGGTCAGTAACCATGGAGGGTCAGTAACCATTGAGGGTCAGTAACCATGGAGTGCCAGGAGCAATGGAGGGTCAGTAACCATGGAGGGACAGAACCATGAAGTGTGAGTAACCATGTAGGGTCAGTAACCATAGAGAGTCAGTAACCATGGAGGGTCGGTAACCATGGACGCTTAATAACCATGGAGGGTCGGTAACCATGGACTGTCAGTAACCATGGAGGGTCAGTAAACATGGAGGGTCAGTAACCATGGACGCTCAGTAACCATGGACTGTAAGTAACCATGGAGGGTCAGTAAACATCGAGCGTCAGTAACCATGGACGCTCAATAACAATGGAAGGTCAGTAACCATGGAAGGTCAGTAACCATTGAGGGTCAGTAACCATGGAGGGTCAGTAACCATGGAGGGTTAGTAACCATGGACGCTTAATAACCATGGAGGGTCGGTAACCATGGACTGTCAGTAACCATAGAGAGTCAGTAACCATGGAGGGTTAGTAACCATGGACGCTTAATAACCATGGAGGGTCGGTAACCATGGAGGGTCAGTAAACATCGAGCGTCAGTAACCATGGACGCTCAATAACAATGGAAGGTCAGTAACCATGGAGGGTCAGTAACCATGGAGGGTCAGTAACCATGGAGGGTCAGTAACCATGGAGGGTCAGTAACCATGGAGGGTCAGTAACCATGGAGGGTCAGTAGCCATGGAGGGTCAGTAACCTTGGATGCTTAATAATTATGGAGGGTCAGTAACCATGGAGGGTCAGTAACCCTGGAGTGTCAGTAACCATGGAGGGTCAGTAACCATGGATGGTCAGTAACCATGGAGGGTCAGTAACCCTGGAGGGTCAGTAACCATGGAGGGTCAGTAACCATTGAGTGTCAGTAACCATGAAGGGTCAGTAACCATGGAGGGTCAGTAACCATGGAGGGTCAGTAACCATTGAGGGTCAGTAATAATTGAGGGTCAGTAACCATGGAGGGTCAGTAACCATGGACGCTTAATAACCATGGAGGGTCAGTAACCATGGAGTGTCAGGAGCAATGGAGGGTCAGTAACGCTGGAGGGTCAGTGTGGCATTCAAAGAGTACGTAACCTTTATTCGGCGCATGTACACACCCTCATTTACAGGCTATCTCCCCCAACCAGCGAACCAGGTTGCTAAGAGTTGATGGGGCCCCGTCGTTCAACTAGTGACCAGGTTCTAGCCAATAAGAAGATGGTTTTGGCAATCGCAGAGGTTATGTGGGTACCGCTCTCCTGTCTGCCCTTGTCATTCCCATTCTAGAGCTGGTTGAAGCACGGTCTGCTATTTTATTGCTTCTATTTCTGCCTTGCTTACCGTGGAGTGCACTATACTTATCACTGTACATAGTGTACATATTGCTGTTCTAAATTGGTGACGGATAATATAAGTCTAAACTTTTTCTGCTGTGTTTATTTTGCTCCCATTACACCCGGGATAACAGGCCATCTGGAATCCTGGGTTGTAATAGTCAGTAACCATGGACAGTCAGTAACCATGGAGGGAGAGTAACCCTTGAGGGTCAGTAACCATGCTGGGTCAGTAAACATGGAGGGATCAGTAACCATTGAGGGTCAGTAACCATGGACGGTCAGTAACCATGGAGGGACAGTAACCCTAGAGGGTCAGTAACCATGGAGGGTCAGTAACCATGGAGGATCAGTAACCATGGAGGATCAGTAACAATGGAGGGTCATTAACAATGGAGGGTCAGTAACCATGGAGGGTAAGTAACCATTGGAGGATCAGTAACCATGAAGGGTCAGTAACCATTGGAGGATCAGTAACCCTGGAGGGTCAGTAACTAAGGAGGGTTAGTAACCATGGAGGGTCAGTAACCATGGAGGATCAATAACAATGGAGGATCAGTAACCATAAAGGTTCAGTAACCATGGAGGATCAGGAACCATGGAGAGCCAGAAACCATGGAGGGTCAGTAACCATGGAGGGTCATTAACCATGGAGGGTAAGTAACCATGGAGGGTCAGTAACCATGGAGGGTCAGTAACCATGGAGGGTCAGTAACCATGGAGGGTCAGTAACCATGGAGGGTCATTAACCATGGAGGGTAAGTAACCCTGGAGTGTCAGTAACCCTCGAGTGTCAGTAACCATGGAGGGTCAGTAACCATGGAGGGTCAGTAACCATGGAGGGTCAGTAACCATGGAGGGTCAGTAACCATGGAGGGTCATTAACCATGGAGGGTAAGTAACCCTGGAGTGTCAGTAACCCTCGAGTGTCAGTAACCATGGAGTGTCAGTAACCATGGAGTGTCAGTAACCATGGAGGGTCAGTAACCATGGAGGGTCAGTAACCATGGAGGGTCAGTAACCATGGAAGGTCAGTAACCCTAGAGGGTCAGAAACCATGGAGGTTCGGTAACAATGTAGGAATAGTAGCCATGGAGGATCAGTAACCCTGGAGGGTCAGCAACCATTGAGGGTCATTAACCCTGGAGGGTTAGTAACCATGGAGGGTCAGTTATCATGGAGGGTCAGTTACCATGGAGGGTCAGTAACTATGGAAGGCCAGTAACCATGGAGGGTCAGTAACCATTGAGGGTCAGTAACCCTGGAGGGTTAGTAACCATGGAGGGTCAGTATCTACTGAGGGTCAGTAACCATGGAGGGTCAGGAACCATTGAGGATCAGTAACCACGGAGGGTCATTAACCATGGAGGATCAGTAACCATGGAGGGTCAGTAACCAGTGAGGGTCAATAGCCATGGAGTGTCAGGAGCAATGGAGGGTCAGTAAACATGGAGGGTCAGTAACCATGGACGGTCAGTAACCATGGAGGGTCAGTAAACATGGAGGGTCAATAACCATTGAGGGTCAGTCACCTTGGAGGGCCAGTTACCATTGAGGATCAGTAACCATGGAGGGTCAGTAACCATGGAGGGTCAGTAAACATGGAAGGTCAGTAACCATGGACGGTCAGTAACCATGGAGGGTCAGTAAACATGGAGGGTCAATAACCATTGAGGGTCAGTCACCTTGGAGGGCCAGTTACCATTGAGGATCAGTAACCATGGAGGGTCATTAACCATGGAGGGTCAGTAACCGTTGAGGGTCAGTAACCATGGAGTGTCAGGAGCAATGGAGGGTCAGTAACCATGGAGGGTCAGTAACCATGGAGGGTCAGTAATCATGGAGGGTCAGTAACAATGGACGCTTAATAACCATGGACGGTCAGTAACCATGGAGGGTTAGTAACCTTGAACGCTTAATAATTGTGGAGGGTCAGTAACCCTGGAGTGTCAGTAACCATAGAGGGTCAGTAACCATGGAGGGTCAGTAACCATGGAGGGTCAGTAACCATGGAGGGTCAGTAACCATGGAGGGTCAGTAACCATGGAGGGTCAGTAACCATAGAAGGTCAGTAACCATGGAGGGTCAGTAACCATAGAGGGTCAGTAACCATGGTGGGTCAGTAACCATGGAGGGTCAGTAACCATGGAGGGTCAATAACCATGGAGGGTCAGTAACCATGGATGTCAGTAACCGTGGTGGGTCAGTTACCATTGAGGGTCAGTAACCGTGGAGGGTCAGTAACCATGGTGGGTCAGTAACCATTGAGGGTCATTAACCATGGAGGGTCAGTAACCACGGTGGGTCAGTAACCAATGAGGGTCAGTAACCGTGGAGGTTCAGTAACCATGGAGGGTCAGTAACCATGGAGGGTCATTAACCATGGTGGGTCAGTAACCAGTGAGGGTCAGTAACCATGGAGGTTCAGTAACCATGGTGGGTCAGTAACCAATGAGGGTCAGTAACCATGGAGGGTCATTAACCATGGTGGGTCAGTAACCAATGAGGGTCAGTAACCGTGGAGGGTCAGTAACCATGAAGGGTCAGTAACCGTGGAGGGTCAGTAACCATGTAGGGTCAGTAACCATGGAGGGTCAGTAACCATGGAGGGTCAGTAACCATGTAGGGTCAGTAACCATGGAGGGTCAGTAACCATGTAGGGTCAGTAACCATGGAGGGTCAGTAACCATGAAGGGTCAGTAACCATGGAGGGTCAGTAACCATGAAGGGTCAGTAACCATGGAGGGTCAGTAACCATGGAGGGTCAGTAACCATGGAGGGTCAGTAACCATGGAGGGTCAGTAACCATGGAGGGTCAGTAACCATGGAGGGTCAGTAACCATGTAGGGTCAGTAACCATGGAGGGTCAGTAACCATGAAGGGTCAGTAACCATGGAGGGTCAGTAACCATGTAGGGTCAGTAACCATGGAGGGTCAGTAACCATGGAGGGTCAGTAACCATGTAGGGTCAGTAACCATGGAGGGTCAGTAACCATGAAGGGTCAGTAACCATGGAGGGTCAGTAACCATGGAGGGTCAGTAACCATGGAGGGTCAGTAACCATGGAGGGTCAGTAACCATGGAGGGTCAGTAACCATGGAGGGTCAGTAACCATGGAGGGTCAGTAACCATGGAGGGTCAGTAACCATGGAGGGTTAGTAACCATGGATGATCAGTATCACTGAATTACGCAAGTGCAGGAAATTTCCATTTGTGGTGTTTGGAACCTGGTGTAAAATGCGCCTCACAGCATTCTGCTTTATGAAAGTTAAGACACTTGTGCAACATCTGGTTATGTTTATTGTAAACGTTTCGCCATCCAGTGGCTTTATCAATACAAATTCTTGGACATAATTAGAAAACAGAAGAACTATATACAAAAGATGAGGTAATCAGTCCCTCAGCCTTGGAGGTGGTGTTTACAACACCGTGGTTGTAGAGATTCTGAAGCACAGGTAAGGAGACTGGTGCTTATATAGGCGTCACTGAAGAGACGTGAAGCAGACGAGGGCATAGTCACTGGTAGGCGGGATTTCCCAGTGGAAGTAGGTCCTACCCAAATTGATGGGCTAGTGGTAGAAGTGAAGGTCATGTAGATGTCCTCTGAATCAAGATACCATGATGTTGCAGTGTCTGACAAGTTGTGCAAGACAGGTATAAAATACCGGTATTTTATACCTGTCTTGCACAATCTGCTTTATCCCAGATACTTAACTATAGTGTAACTAGAGTAGCAGGTGTAAGGAAAGTGGCGCTTTTATCTGCCCTTATTGACCCTGAGGTCTCTCCATGACCTGTCTTAAATTATGAGTTAAATCTACAGCTAAAGTTTTAGAAAATTAGTTAATTGTGAATTATTTTTTTTTATAAACGTAATCTGCAATGATAATTAAGTATATTTGCATGTTTATTCTAAATATTTTGTGATAGAGCTTTTGATTCACTGAATTAGAGCTGCCGTCCACTTTCATGGGTCAACTCTGACCTCCTCACATCCCTAGGCACTGCATCACCCGTACGTATTTAGTGCTTCCCTATACATATAGTCAATTTACGATAACATAAAAGAATATTGTGCAATAAACGCGAATGAGCTACACAAAATGCAGAATAACTACGGGGAGAGTTGAATGATTGCTCTAGGCCTTTCGTGTTGCACTGTAGCAGAAATAGTGCTGGAAATCCAGGAAGGTCAGTTCACATGAACGGACCTTCCTGGATTTCCTGCTCTGTTTCTGCAAGAATACTAGCTCATGATGTTTTGGTTGCAACACGAGGCCTAGAGCTATCACTGAACTCACCCTGTGGTTAAATTGCATATAAAAGGATACTCACCTTGAAGAACCAGCGGCAGTAGGTGAAGGGTGAGTAAGGGTGAGGGTAGCCAGGACTGCTGACCACGTATCTGACACCAGCACTCAGCACCACTGACGACCCGCACGGTGCCACTACCACCACTGATCACACAGCAATAACAGTACATAGAGTAATAGAGGCTAAGACTTTGTCTAGCTTCAGAAAGGAACTGGACAATCATCTGAGAAGGGCTGGGTTTGATTAGTACCTGAGGCATTGTAGCTAATTATTGAGAAGGTTTGAGAAAAGGTAGGACAAGTGGATGGTTGGGAATGGTTGGTTTAGAGAAGGACCTGCCTGGTTTGGCCAGTGGGTCTGCTGCAGTGTTCCTCCATTACTATGCTCTGATGCACTTCATCCAGTCTTCGTATAAGTGGGGTGACTGGTTGGTACCTGTGAATACCTCACAGGAAACTGAGTTACCTTTCCATTTCTGGTATAATGTGGGAAGTCAAGCTGGTTGATTCCTTGTTATTCCTAAGTTTTGTAGAGGAGGTGGAAATAACAGTGAGAGAGAAGGAGACATGTAGCATGATATGTTAGTGTACATGCACCGTTGTCACGTTACCACTACCAACTTTTAATTATAACACTAGTGAAGAAGCCTCAGTAGACAAATATGCAACATCTTGCATAAATTGTTGTCGAAAGTGTTGAGCAACATCACACCTCCTTCGTCAGAGGTGATGATGGTGATATCAGCGTTGCTAGCCCACTCCCTGAGTGCTTGCATGTAGCTTCTGGGATGACCGGTCTTGAAGGTTCAGTAGCTCCAGCACTGATAATTCCTTGAGCGAAATCGTTATGAAACTCTGAGTCCCCAGAAGGTTGGTTGTACAAGAATGGTACACAGTACACAGTACACAGTACTGGTAAGATGAAGAATAAACACATGTGCAACATCTGTGTATTTTTATTGTAGACGCTTCGCCATCCAGTGGCTTTATCAATAGAAAACCTTCAATGTATTGAATTTTATTGATAAAGCCACTGGATGTTAAACGTCTACAATAAAGATACCCAGATGTTGCACATGTGTCGAATATTCAGAAGGTTAGTTCTTGGTTATCATGTCCAGGAGATGTTGTTTGTTGTTGATGACGGTAGTTCACTACCAACCTTGAAGGCTTTGTACTAGGCCTTGTAGTAGGCCCATGCAGTAGGACTTGTATAGGCCAGTAAGCCTTCTGCAGTATTCCTTCATTCTTATGCTCTTATGTAGGTTAATTAGCTTAGTATATATGATTACCTTCAACTAGGCCTTGGAAATTACACCACAGGACCAGACCCAGGCACAGAGGGAAGGCAGTCAGCTGATAACCTCATCGGTCACCCAAACCTTTACTTAAAGACACAGGGTCGAGGCTTACGTCGCCTCACTGGGTGTGTTAATATGGCAGACTTCCTGAAGCACTGCGTGACCTGTCACCCTCCACACATCAAGGTGGTAAATGCTTCTTACAAGTGATATTGAATGTATTCATACTTATGTTAGAGTTACTGCCCAAGTGGAAAGTTCACCCAGGAGAAAAGAAATACATCTACACCCGGAACGCAAGCTCCCCTGCATCTATGGTCACAGTAGTGGCCCATGCTAACCTCCGTATGGTCTACAGAAATATACCTAGCTGGATGAATATTATTGGAGCCAGCTGGCCCAGTCGTTAACTCGCTTGCCATGGATGGATTCAAACCTCACCATTTCCCTGACTTGTTTGCAATTGCGTTATTACGATTTCGTAGGTATGAATGACTGATTACCTCATTCTAAAGCCTGTGCGCCAGAGTCATCAAGACTACGCTGTTGAACACTGTCATCAAGGCTGAGGGACTAACTCTGTAGTTTCAACACCTTCAAATAATCTCAGTATTGAATCGATGAAGGTAGTATTGGGCTACACATCCTCATAATAAAGGTCCCCAGATGTATCACGCATCTTGGTCATCTTGTGATATTGCAGACGGTAATGGAAGAACATTTAGGACCTTATATCTTTGATGATAGTAGGCCTAGTTTAGTGCAGTGTCATTGCTAGGAGGCCTAGTTTAGTGCGGTGTTGATGCTAGGAGGCCTAGTTTAGTGCAGTGCTGATGCTAGAAGGCCTAGTTTAGTGCAGTGTTGATGTTACGAGGCTTAGTTTAGTGCAGTGTTGATGCTTAGAGGCTTAGTTTAGTGCAGTGTCGTTGCTAGGAGGCCAAGTTTAGCTAAGTGTTGATGTTAGGAGGCCTAGTTTAGTGCAGTGTTGATGTTACGAGGCATAGTTTAGTGCAGTGCTGATGCTAAGAGGCCTCGTTTAGTGCAGTGTTCATGCTAGGAGGCCAAGTTTAGCGCAGTACTGATGCGATGCTAGAAGGCCTAGTTTAGTGAAGTGTTCATGCTGGGAGACCAAGTTTAGTGCAGTGTTGATGCTAGAAGGCCTAGTTTAGTGCAGTGTTGATGCTAAGAGGCCTAGTTTAGTGCAGTGTTCATGCTAGGAGGCCAAGTTTAGCGCAGTGTTGATGCTAGGAGGCCTAGTTTAGTGAAGTGTTGATGCTAAGAGGCCTAGTTTAGTGCAATGTTCATGCTAGAAGGCCAGGTTTAGTGCAGTACTGATGCTAGAAGGCCTAGTTTAGTACAGTGTTCATGCTAGGAGGCCAAATTCAGCGCAGTGTTGATGCTAGGAGGCCTTGTATAGTGCAGTGTTCATACTAGGAGCCCACGTTCAGCGCAGTGTTGATGTTTGGAGGCCTAGTTTAGTGCAGTGTTGATGCTGGGATGCCTAGTTTAGTGCAATGTTGATGCTAGGAGGCCAAGTTTAGCAAAGTGTTGATGCTGGGAGGCCTTGTTTAGTGCAGTGTTGATGCTAGGAGGCCTAGTTTAGTGCAGTCTTCATAATAGGAGTAAACGTTTAGAGCAGTGTTGATGCTAGAAGGCCTAGTTTAGTGCACTGTTGATGTAAAAAAGACTAATTTAGTGCAGTGTTGATGCTAAGTACGCTTAATTAAGTGCAGCATTGATGCTAGGAGGCATTGTTTAGTGCGGTGTTGATGCTAGGAGACCTAGTTTAGTGCAGAGTTGATGCTATGAGGCCTAGTTTAGTGCAGTGTTGATGCTAGATGTCCAAGTTCAGCGCAGGGTTGATGCTAGGAGGCCTAGTTTAGTGCAGTGTTGATGCTAGGAGGCCTAGTTTAGTGCAACGTTGATGCTAGGAGCCCTAGTTTAGTGCAGTGTTGATGCTAGGAGGCCACTTTTACTGGAAATAAATGGTATAAAATACCGACACAATGGCAATATAAACATATGAGGTATAATGTCATCCTTTATTGACTACGTTTCGCCCACACAGAGGGCTTTTTTAAGTCACAAACAGATCTGTTTGTGACCTGAAAAAGCCCACTGTGTGGGCGAAACGTAGTCAATAAAAGATCACATTACACTGCACATGTGTTTATATTGCCACTTTTAGTGCAGTGTTGATGCTAGGAGACCTAGTTTAGTGCAGTGTTGTTACTAGGAGGCCTAGTTTAGTGCAGTGTTGATGCTAGGAGGCCTAGTTTAGTGCAGTGTTGATGCTAGGAGACCTAGTTTAGTGCAATGTTGTTACTAGGAGGCCTAGTTTAGTGCAGCGTTGATGCTAGGAGGCCTTGTTTAGTGCAGTATTAATGCTAGGAGGCCTAGTTTAGTGCAGTGTTGATGCTAGGAGGCCTTGTTTAGTGCAGTGTTAATGCTAGGAGGCCTTTTGTAGTGCAGTGTTCATGCTAGGAGGCCTAGTTTAGTGCAGTGTTCATGCTAGGAGGCCTAGCTTAGTGCAGCGATCAAGGTAGGAGGCCTAGTTTAGTGCTGTGTTGATGCTAGGAGGCCTAGCTTAGTGCAGCGATCAAGGTAGGAGGCCTAGTTTAGTACAGTGTTGATGCTAGGAGGCCTAGCTTAGTGCAGCGATCAAGGTAGGAGGCCTAGTTTAGTGCAGTGTTGATGCTAGCAGGACTGCTCTAGTGCAGTGTTGATGGTAGGAGGCCAAGTATAGTGCAGCTTTGATGCTAGGAGGCCAAGTCTAGTGCAATGTTAATGCTAGGAGGTCTAGTCTAATGCAATGTTGATGCAACGAGGTCTAGTCTAGTACAGTGTTGATGCTAGGAGGCCTCGTCTAGTGCAGTGTTGATGCTAGGAAGTCTAGCACAGTGTTGATGCTAGGAGACCTAGTCTAGTGCAGTGCTGATGCTAGGAGGTATAGTTTCGTGCAGAGTTGATGCTAGGACGCCACGTTTAGCACAGTGTTGATGCTAGGAGGCCTAGTTTAGTGCAGTGTTCATGCTAGGAGGCCACATTTAGCGCAGTGTTGATGCTATGAGGCCGAGATCAGTGCAGTGTTGATACTAGGAGGACTAGTTCTGTCCAGTGTTGATGCTAGGAGGTCTAGTTTAGTGCAGGGTTGATGCTAGTAGGCCTAGTTCAGTGAAGCATTGATGCTAGGAGCCTAGTCTAGTGCAGTGATGATGCTAGCAAGACTGCTCTAGTGCAGTGTTGATGGTAGGAGGCCTAGTCTAGTGCAGCTTTGATCCTAGGAGGCCAAATCTAGTGCAGTGTTGATGTTAGGAGGTCTAGTCTAGTTAAGTGTTGACGCTAGGAGGCCTAGTCTAGTGCAGTGTTGATGCTAGGAAGTCTAGTACAGTGTTGATGCTAGGAGAAGTAGTCTAGTGCATTGTTGATGCGAGGAGGCCTAGTTTATTGCAGTGTTGATGCTAGTAAGCCAGGTTTAGTGCAGTGATGACGAAAAAAGGGGCTAGTTTACTACAGTGTTGATGATAGGAGGCCTAGTTTAGTGCAGCGTTGATGCTAGGACGCCTAGTTTACTGCAGTGTTGATGCTAGGAGGCCTAGTCTAGTGCAGCTTTGATGCTAGGAGGCAAAGTCTAGTTCAGTGTTAATGCTAGGAGGTCTAGTCTAGTGCAGTGTTGCTGCTAGGAGGTCTAGTCTAGCACTGTGTTGATGCTTGGAGGCCTAGTCTAGTGCAGTGTTGATGCTAGGAAGTCTAGTACAGTGTAGATGCTAGGAGGCCTAGTCTAGTGCAGTGTTGATGCTAGGAGGCCAGGTTCAGTGCAGTGTTGAAGCAAGGAGGCCAAGTTTAGCGCAGTGTTGATGCTAGGAGGCCTAGTTTAGTGCAGTGTTGATGCTATGACGTCTAGTTTAGTGCAGGGTTGATGCTCGGAGGCCTAGTTTAGTGCAGTGTTGATGCTAGGAGGCCTAGGTTAGTACAGTTGTGATGCTAGGAGGCCTAGTATAGTACAGTTGTGATGCTAGGAGGCCTAGTCTAGTGCAGTTGTGATGTTAGGAGGCCTAATCTAGTGCAGTTGTGATGCTAGGAGGCCTAGTCTAGTACAGTTGAGATCCTACGAGGCCTAGTTTAGTGCAGAGTTGATGCTAGGACGCCTAGTTTAGTGCAGGTTTGATGTTAGGAAACCTAGTTTAGTGCAGTGTTGGTACTAGGAGGTCTAGTTTAGTGCAGTGCTGTTGCTAGGAGGCCACGTTCAGTGCAGTGTTTATGCTTGGAAGCCTAATTTAGTGCAGTGTTGATGATAGCAGGTCAAGTTAAGTACTGTGTTGATGCTAGGAGACCAGGTTTAGTGCAGTGTTGATGCTAGCAGGACTGCTCTAGTGCAGTGTTGATGGTAGGAGGCCTAGTCTAATGCAGCTTTGATGCTAGGAGGCTAAGTCTAGTGCAGTGTTAATGCTAGGAGGTCTAGTCTAGTGCAGTGTTGATGCTAGGGAGTCTATTACAGTGTTGATGCTAGGAGGCTAAGTCTAGTGCAGTGTTAATGCTAGGAGGTCTAGTCTAGTGCAGTGTTGATGCTAGGGAGTCTATTACAGTGTTGATGCTAGGAGGTCTAGTTTAGTGCAGTGTTGATGGTAGGAGGCCAGATTTAGCGCAGTGTTGATGCTAGGAGGCCAGATTTAGCGCAGTGTTGATGGAAATAAATGGTATAAAATACCGACAAAATGGAAATATAAACACAAATACTGCATTTGTGTTTATATTTCCGCAGTGTTGATGCTAGGAGGCCTAGTTTAGTGCAGTGTTGATGCTAGGAGGCCTAGCTTAGAGCAGTGTTGATGCTAGAACGCCTAGTTTAGTGCAGTGTTGATGCTAGGAGGCCTAGTTTAGTGCAGTGTTAGTGCTAGGAGGCTTAGTTTAGTGCAGCGTTGACATTAGACGGCCACGTTTAGTGCAGTGTTGATGCTAGGAGGCCTAGTTTAGTGCAGTGTTGGTACTATGAGGCCTAGTTTATTGCAGTGTTGATGCTAGTGAGCCTAGTTTAGTGCAGTGCTGATGCTAGGAGGCCACTTTCAGTGCACTGTTGATGCTAGAAAGCCTAGTTTAGTGCAGTGTTGAAGCTAGCAGGCCTAGTTTAGTGCAGCGTTGATGCTAGGAGGTCAAGTTTAGTGCGTTGTTGATTCTAGGAGGCCACGTTTTTTGCAGTGTTGATGCTAGGAGGCAAGGATTAGTGCATCGTTGATTCTAGCAGCCTAGTCTAGTGCAGTGTTGATGCTAGGAGTCGTAGTCTAGTACAGTTGTGATGCTAAGAGGCCTAGACTAATACAGTTGTTATGCTAAGAGCCCTAGTCTTCTGCAGTTGTGATGCTAGGAGGCCTAGTGTAGTACAGTTGTGACGCTAGGAGGCCTAGTCTAGTGCAGTTGTGATGTTAGGAAGCCTAGTCTAGTGCAGTTGTGATGCTAGGAAGCCTAGTCTAGTGCAGTGTTGATGGTTCTAGGCCAGTTTTAGTGCAGTATTAAAGCTAGGAGCCTAGTCTAGTGCAGTGTTGATGCTAGGAGTCGTAGTCTAGTACAGTTGTGATGCTAGCAGGCCTAGACTTATACAGTTGTAGAGCTAAGTGGCCTAGTCTTGTGCAGTTGTGATGCTAGGCGGCCTAGTCTAGTACAGTTGTGATGCTAGGATTCCTAGTCTAGTACAGTTGTGATGCTAGGAGGCCTAGTCTAGTGCAGTTCTGATGCTCGGAGTCCTAGTCTAGTAGAGTTGTGATGCTAGGAGGCCTTGTCTAGTGCAGTGTTGATGGTAGGAGGCCAGGTTTAGTGCAGTGTTGATGCTAGGAGGCCTAGTTAAGTGCAGCGTTGCTGCTAGGAGGTAAAGTTTAGTGCAGTGTTGATGCTAGGAGGTCAAGTTTAGTGCAGTGTTCATGCTACCAGGACTGCTCTAGTGCAGTGTCGATGGTAGGAGGCCTAGTCTAGTGCAGCTTTAGGGGTAGCAGGCTAAGACTAGTGCAGTGTTAATGCTAGGAGGTCTATTCTAGTGCAGTGTTCATGCTAGGAGGTCTAGTCTAGTACAGTGTTGATGCTATTAAGTCTAGTACAGTGTTAATGCTAGGAGGCCTAGCCTAGTGCAGTGTTGCTGCTATGACGTCTAGTTTAGTTCAGTGTTGATGCTAGCAGGCCTAGTTTAATGCAGTATTGATGGTAGGAGGCCAGGTTTAGCGCAGTGTTGATGCTAGGAGGCCTAGTTTAGTGCAGTGTTGATGTTAGGACGCCTAGTTTAGTGCAGGGGTGATGTTAGGAGGCCTAGTTTAGTGCAGTGTTGGTACTAGGAGGTCTAGTTTAGTGCAGTGCTGTTGCTAGGAGGCCACGTTCAGTGCAGTGTTTATGCTTGGAAGCCTAATTTAGTGCAGTGTTGATGATAGCAGGTTAAGTTAAGTACTGTGTTGATGCTAGGAGACCAGGTTTAGTGCAGTGTTGATGCTAGCAGGACTGCTCTAGTGCAGTGTTGATGGTAGGAGGCCTAGTCTAGTGCAGCTTTGATGCTAGGAGGCTAAGTCTAGTGCAGTGTTAATGCTAGGAGGTCTAGTCTAGTGCAGTGTTGATGCTAGGGAGTTTATTACAGTGTTGATGCTAGGAGGCTAAGTCTAGTGCAGTGTTAATGCTAGGAGGTCTAGTCTAGTGCAGTGTTGATGCTAGGGAGTCTATTACAGTGTTGATGCTAGGAGGTCTAGATTAGTGCAGTGTTGATGGTAGGAGGCCAGATTTAGCGCAGTGTTGATGCTAGGAGGCCTAGTTTAGTGCAGTGTTGATGCTAGGAGGCCTAGCTTAGAGCAGTGTTGATGCTAGAACGCCTAGTTTAGTGCAGTGTTGATGCTAGGACGCCTAGTTTAGTGCAGTGTTAGTGCTAGGAGGCTTAGTTTAGTGCAGCATTGACATTAGACGGCCACGTTTAGTGCAGTGTTGATGCTAGGAGGCCTAGTTTAGTGCAGTGTTGGTACTATGAGGCCTAGTTTATTGCAGTGTTGATGCTAGTGAGCCTAGTTTAGTGCAGTGCTGGTGCTAGGAGGCCACTTTTAGTGCACTGTTGATGCTAGAAAGCCTAGTTTAGTGCAGTGTTGATGCTAGTAGGCCTAGCTTAGTGCAGCATTGATGCTAGGAGGTTACGTTTAGTGCGTTGTTGATTCTAGGAGGCCACGTTTTTTGCAGTGTTGATGCTAGGAGGCAAGGATTAGTGCATCGTTGATTCTAGCAGCCTAGTCTAGGGCAGTGTTGATGCTAGGAGGCCTAGACTAATACAGTTGTTATGCTAAGAGCCCTAGTCTTCTGCAGTTGTGATGCTAGGAGGCCTAGTGTAGTACAGTTGTGATGCTAGGAGGCCTAGTCTAGTGCAGTTGTGATGTTAGGAGGCCTAGTCTAGTGCAGTTGTGATGCTAGGAAGCCTAGTCTAGTGCAGTGTTGATGGTTCTAGGCCAGTTTTATTGCAGTATTAAAGCTAGGAGCCTAGTCTAGTGCAGTGTTGATGCTAGGAGTCGTAGTCTAGTACAGTTGTGATGCTAGCAGGCCTAGACTAATACAGTTGTAGAGCTAAGTGGCCTAGTCTTGTGCAGTTGTGATGCTAGGCGGCCTAGTCTAGTACAGTTGTGATGCTAGGATTCCTAGTCTAGTACAGTTGTGATGCTAGGAGGCCTTGTCTAGTGCAGTGTTGATGATAGGAGGCGAGGTTTAGTGCAGTGTTGATGCTAGGAGGCCTAGTTTAGTTCAGCATTGCTGCTAGGAGGTAAAGTTTAGTGCAGTGTTGATGCTATGAAGCCTAGTTTAGTGCAGTGTTCATGCTACCAGGACTGCTCTAGTGCAGTGTCGATGGTAGGAGGCCTAGTCTAGTGCAGCTTTGATGGTAGCAGGCTAAGACTAGTGCAGTGTTAATGCTAGGAGGTCTATTCTAGTGCAGTGTTCATGCTAGGAGGTCTATTCTAGTGCAGTGTTGATGCTATTAAGTCTTGTACAGTGTTAATGCTAGGAGGCCTAGCCTAGTGCAGTGTTGCTGCTAAGAGGCCTAGTTTATTGCAGTGTTTATGCTAGTAGGCCAGGGTTTGTGCAGTGTTGACGAAAAAAGGCCTAGTTTAGTAGTGTTGATGCTAGCAGGCCTAGTTTAATGCAGCATTGATGGTAGGAGGCCAGGTTTAGTGCAGTGTTGATGCTAGGAGGCCTAGTTTAGTGCAGGGGTGATGTTAGGAGGCCTAGTTTAGTGCAGTGTTAGTACTAGGAGGTCTAGTTTAGTACAGTGTTGATGCTATGGAGCCTAGTTTAGTGCAGTGCTGATGCTAGGAGGCCATGTTCAGTGCAGTGTTGATGCTAGGAGGCCTAGTTTAATGCAGCGTTGATGCTAGGAGGCCTAGTTTAATGCAGCGTTGATGCTAGGAGGTCTATTACAGTGTTGATGCTACCAGGCCTGGTCTAGTGCAGTGTTGCTGCTACGAGGCCTAGTTTATTGCAGTGTTGACGCTAATAGGCCAGGTTTAGTGCAGTGTTGACGAGAAAAGGCCTAGTTTAGCACAGTGTTGATGCTAGGAGGCCTAGTTTAGTGCAGTGTTGATGGTAGGAGGCCAGGTTTAGCGCAGTGTTGATGCTAGGAGGCCTAGTTCAGTGCAGTGTTGATGATAGGTGGCCTAGTTTAGTGCAGTGCTGATGCTAGGAAGGCTAATTTTGTGCAGTGTTGATGCTAGGACGCCTAGTTTAGTGCAGTGTTGGTACTAGGAGGCCTAGTTTAGTGCAGTGTTGATGCTAGGGAGCCTAGTTTACTGCAGTGCTGATGCTCGGAGGCCACGTTCAGTGCACTGTTGATGCTAGGAAGCCTAGTTTAGTGTAGTGTTGATGCTATGAGGCCTAGTTTAGTGCAGCGTTGATGCTATGAGGTCAAGTTTAGTGCGGTGTTGATTCTAGGTGACCAAGTTTTTTGCAATGTTGATGCTAGGAGGCAAGGTTTAGTGCAGTGTTGATGCTAGGAGCCTAGTCTAGTGCAGTGTTGATGCTGGCAAGACTGCTCTAGTGCAGTGTTGATGGTAGAAGGCCTAGTCTAGTGCAGCTTTGTTGCTAGGAGGTCTAGTCTAGTGCAGTGTTGATGCTAAGAGGTCTAGTCTAGTACAGTGTTGTAGATAAATGGTTCAAATAACCGACACGTTGTTAAATTAGACACATGTGCAACTCTTGGGTATCTTTATTGAGGAAACGTTTCGCCACACAGAGGCTTCATCAGTCCATACAAAGGATAAACTTGAAGAGCAGGAGGAGAATGAGGTAAGCAGTCCCTCAACCTTGAGTCGATGTGGTCAGTCCATCAATTTTGAATAGAAAACGGCATTTGAGCTGAGAAACAGCTTATAAACCGTAAGGCAGGAGAGGTGCAGCAGACGTAGGTGGTGTCACATTTGCCCAATGTGGAAGTAGGTCGTGCCCAAGGGTTAGGCAGGCGAAGAATTACCAAGTATTAAGATCCCAAGAAGTTGCAGTGTCTGACAGGATTGTAGATGAATGGTTCTTTGAACCATTCGTTTGACTGACAGGATTGTAGACGAATGGTTCTTTGAACCATTCATCTACAATCCTGTCAGACATTGCAACTTTTTGGGATCTTAATACTTGGTAATTCTTCGCTTGCCTAACCCTTGGGCACGACCTACTTCCACATTGGGCAAATGTGACACCACCTACGACTGCTGCACCTCTCCTGCCTTACGGTTTATCAGTTGTTTCTCCGCTCATATGCAGTATTCTATTCAAGATTGATGGACTGACCACATCGACTCAAGGTTGAGGGACTGATTACCTCATTCTCCTCCTGTTCTTCAAATTTATCCTTTGTATGGACTGATGAAGCCACTGTGTGGCGAAACGTTTCCTCAATAAAGATACCCAAGAGTTGCACATGTGTCTAATTTAACAACTAGTACAGTGTTGATGCTAGAAGGCCTAGTCTAGTGCAGTGTTGATGCTAGGAAGTCTAGTACAGTGTTGATGCTAATAGGCCTAGTCTAGTGCAGTGTTGATGCTTAGAGACCTAGTTTAGTGCAGTGTTCATGCTAGGAGGCAATATTTAGCGCATTTTATTGTCGATGCTAGGAGGCCTAGTTCAGTGCAGCGTTGATGCTAGGACGCTTAGTTTAGTGCAGTGTTGATGCTAGGAGGCCTAGTTTAGTGCAGTGTTGATGCTAGGAGGCCTAGTTTAGTGCAGTGTTGATGCTAGGAGGCCTATTTTAGTGCAGTGTTGATGCTAGGAGGCTTAGTTTAGTGCAGTGTTGATGCTAGGAGGCCTATTTTAGTGCAGTGTTGATGCTAGGAGGCTTAGTTTATTGCAGCGTTGATATTAGGAGGCCACGTTTAGTGCAGTGTTGATGCTAGGAGGAATAATTTAGTGCAATGTTGATGCTAAGAGGCCTAATTTAGTGCAGTGCTGATGCTAGGAGGCCAAGTTCAGTGCA